>NC_135411.1:65786266-65961266 GCF_051991245.1 Festucalex cinctus | reverse complement strand
GACTTCACATTGGACAGGGGGAGCATGTTTTCAACAACAAACCTTGCGGTTTAAATGGTGAGTTCAGCCTTAATCACCAGCTGTTGCTGCTGAATAGCAATTTAAATCAGCGAGGAGTAGTGTCTGTACTTCCAGATATAAAACGCTACCTTTGCTTTCCCCAGGCTCTCTGTCGTCATCCGAGCTCTCTTGTGTTTTGATAGAAGCGCGTGCGGCGTACATTAAGCTGGGGGCCCCGCCCACACAACTTGTTAGCCAATCATAGTACACAAGCAGCGTCACCCCTTAAGTCCCCTCCCCCACCCCCACCCGTGCTCAACTGTACGTTCTTCTCTGCTTTTGCAACTGATGTGGAGCTGTCTGTCAGCTGGGTGAAAGCTTGACACCGCGGCGCTTCCCGAAACCAAATTTTTGTAATGCGGCACTTTACATTATCAGTACGCTAACGGCGTTGTAACGTTAGGAACAGTAATTAATTTGATTGCGCCGTTAGTGAAAAAGCAACGCAGTTTCTAACACCGTTATATTTAAACGCCGTTATTCCCAACACTGTATATAAGTTGTACTTTGAAACAAATATAAATAATAGGTTTTACTGTAGTTAAATATACTACAATTAACTAACACAAATTAACACAACAAAGTCAGTAAAATTCTCTTTACGTGATAATTTCTTGTCAACCACTTTCATCGGACTTTTTAGTGCCCTATTTTTATTTACAGTGGTACCTCTACTTACGAAATTAATTGGTTCCGGAAGAAAGTTCTTAAGTAGAAAATTTTGTAAGTAGAGACGCATTTTCCATGTAAATGCCCTAATCCGTTCCGAGCCTCCCAAAATTCAGACATAAATGTTTTATAAAGCATAAAAATGCATCAAAACATGTAACAAATACATGTTACAATTAGATTATTGCACAATAAATGAGAGTTCTGCGTAATGTAAAAAACAAAGAATAAAGGATAAAAATGATGGTCATTTACCTTTTTAACTGCTGTCCTCATCGTTTTTTGCCCTCTTTGGTTCATGTTCTCTCTCAGAAGTGTTTTTTCTGCCTGGTGTTTTGCAAAGAACTGATCCAAGGATGTTTTTTTTTTTTTTTTTTTTTTTTAAACAATGCTTCGTAAATGTCCAAGGCAAACATCATCTTAGTGAGCAAACACCCGACTGGTGAACACTTTTTCTGGCCGATTCTTTTAAACAAATTCTGAAACGTCATGGAAACTTCAGGTATGGCGAGGCATCCCCCCCCCCCCCAAAAAAAAGAAAAAAGCCCGTCTCGTCGTAATTAAAAACTTACTGTGCCTTCATCAATCACCAATTGTTTGAATTTTTGCACAAATTCGTTGGCCGTTAGTTCATACATTTACGAAAAACTATCGGAACACTTCATGGGCCGCGGGATGAATGATGAGGATGCTGTATAGACACCGATCTAGTATCTAGGCTCATAGATATCTATGGTAAAGGTTCCTCTTAGCCAATGGGATGCCAGAAACATGCACAAACACCGATCTAGTATACGCTCATACCTATGGTAGAGGTTCCTCTTAGCCAATGGGATGCCAGAACGATGCACAAACACCGATCATGTATTTACGCTCATAGGTACCTATGGTAGGAAATAGGCATAGCCGAAAGTATTTTGCGTTCGGTAATGTATTTTTACCTTCGTATCTAGAAATGTCTTTCTTAACAAGAGGCAATATTTTCCCGTTGAGGCGTTTCGTAACTCGAAAATTTCGTATGAAGAGACGTTCGTAAGTAGAGGTTCCACTGTATTAATTTTTTTCAATAGTGTTTTTTTCCCCCCAGAGAAAAAAAGGTGGATAAGGTTGGGCATGGTTGAGAACCCATTTGCAAGGAGGCAGGTGAACAAAGCAGGAGTGCTCTTGAAAACTTTTTGGTTGTAGCAATAAAAGAAAAGCAAGGCACTTAAAAACCAAAACAAAAAAAACCAACAAACAAACAAACAAAAAAAACCTACATTTTTTTAAAGTCCAAAAGGCATCATCAGAGTAATAAGATGACTATATGGGTGTTACAGGGACTAAAAACCAAAGCAAGGATTCAAACAAGACTGAAACAAGGCAGGAAACTATATGCAACAAATTAACGCGACAACTAGGAACACCTGGATAAGACACAATGAAGTGGCTGAGGGAGCTGATTGGTAGACACAATAAGCAATGTAGACAGCCTAGGTGGACACAAAACCCTAAACAAATCACAAAAAAACAAAACATAAGAAACAAAACTAAATATAATCTAGGTAAAAAAGAAGAGAAGATCACATTTCTTTCTTTCTTTCTTTCTTTCTTTCTTTCTTTCTTTCTTTCTTTCTTTCTTTCTTTCTTTCTTTCTTTCTTTCTTTCTTTCTTTCTTTCTTTCCATTTAGATGCTTTTATTTTGACAGTCGTCACCGGTGTTGCTTGTTCATAAGCAGCCGTTTGAACCAGTGCACTCCCCTTCTCCCGAGTACCCATCGGTCTGCCTGTCCCAGTGTTGCCATTCCGACGCACAGGTCCCGACGGAGGCGCAACAGCTAAGCGGAGTTGCCCAAGTGGACTTCCACAGAACCTCCCTTTCGGTACCCACGTCTTTGGAAGCGGGTTCCTCCCACTTCCCAACACAATTCTGTGCGCGTGGAGTGGGAGGACAGCAACCCCAGAGAGAGAGCAAGAGAGAGAAAGAGAGAGAGGAGAGATGCGCCCGTGGTCAGATGCTGGTTAAGTCAAATCACGGGTATGAGACGACGCGCAGTTAGTGGAATAACGGGACGTGACTGAGTAACGGGGGTTTTCAAAACCACCACCAACAAAAGACACATGTATGATGCTGGAATGGGGCGGCAGGAGCCCACCGTGGTGTGAGTGAGGAACACAAAGCTCCGCAGAGGTGATCACTGTTTGAGCCCACCATCCATCCATCCATCCTTCCTTCTTGCCATCCAACCAGCCAACAGCCATCCTGAGGGTCTCTATTCATGTTACAAAAGCCTGGCTCCTGACAATGGATTACTTGCTGTGGGTGTGCAGCCTCCTCGTGCCAATGGTGTTGGCTGTTGAAGGTATGCTTGATTTTTTTTGCCACTTTTGTCTCCCACATGAGAACAATGGGTATTTTGGAATTTGGTTCTATGACATCCCAAGAGACGAAAAGTCGATTGTGTGATATGTGGCTGGTTTCAATGCAGTCACCTTTCGGCTAGTTTAAGGCTACAATTAAAGGCTGTCAGTGCGTGATTCTGTGTGTTTGCTATGTGTGATGATGCCCATGCATTGCGGCTCAAGGGCTGCCCTGTTGCTATTGTCCCTGTTGTTGTCACACCCACTAGCACAGCGGCTCACAAACTGGGGTCCTAGAACCCCCCATGGGTTGGCAAGCTGTAACTTGGGGGTCCACAATATGATTTGCAATACATTTATTTTTTTTTTTGTTAAAGGTGCATGGTATCTACATATTTTTTTGTCGCCACCTATAACGTAATTAAAGTCGAGTTAAATTAGATTAATTGATGCGATGAAGCATCTGAATACTGAATGAAATGTGCAGTCTGGATTAGATGTGAATGGAATTTGGTCTGAGTGTAAAATTGGTCATTTTGCCCATAAACATTATAGATTAAGGGAGGCTCGTTGATTAGATTGTGATGAAAGTCGAGCCGAACATATTCTCCAGGGTTTTTGGGTATCCCATATAGACGTATATTGACAGATAAACAAATACAGAAACAAAAACATCCATCCATCCATTTTCTTGACCGCTTATTCCTCACAAGGGTCGCGGGGGGTGCTGGTGCTATCTCAGCTGGCTTTGGGCCAAACAAACAAAAACAATTGATTAAAAAACAAAAACAATTGATTAAAAAAAACAATTGTTTAAAAAAAAAACAATTGATTAAAAATAAAATAGAACAATATCAATGACAGATTTACTACTGGTGTCGCATCCATTCGTGAAGCCACACAAGTGTTGCGACGTTAGCATGTGTTGTATCAAACAATTTAGAATGAATAAAGTTTGCGTTAGCACACAGTTGTTGTCTCTGCATTATTAGACCACGTAGTTTATTACGTACTTCCTCACCACCAGTCACGTGATCCTGCTGGTATGAATTTTTTTAAGACATGGGGGCGATCAAGACAACAAGGCTAAGCACTGTTTTTGTACTTTTATGCTGCATTCGAAGAATGTGGAAAGCCGAACTTTTCCAAATTCATACCAGGAAGTGTGCACGGTAATGTCCCTTTGAACTCTGAGATCTGAGTTGCGATGTTGGGGGGAAAAAAAGGACCCCGACTTCACTGACTGGCTACAATCTAACGTGACTCGACAATGGCGATCCCTGTGGAGAAACAGATCGTGAATGACAAAATGAAATTTACAAGATTTTTACCTGATATTTATTGCTATTGGCAACTTTAGTTATTTGACAAAGGTTCATGTAACACAATGTGATTTGGAATGAATGACTGTTAGCCAGAACTGCCAACTTTGTTATTTTACATACAGTGCAGAGTAGTATATATACTAGTGTGTGTGTGTGTGTGTGTATATATATATATATATATATATATATATATATATATATATATATATATATATATATATATATATATATATATATATATATACAGTATTTCTGAGAGCAAAAGTTTTTTTTGTTTTTGTTTTTTTTTTGTCGACAACTTGGATTGGTGGCATCTTTTCCAGAATAAAAAGTGAAATATTATGATAATTATTTTGAAATTTACGGCTTTGGTCTTGGGCTCTTGGGCTTTGGAAAGATTAAAGCTATTTTTTCTTGAACAAATGCATCTTCACTCACGATGTTACTTTTAATTATAAGGTCTTTTTCTCTGCAACAAAATAACCAAATATTTGTTTGCGTCACTTCAGGACTTTTTTTCCCCTCAAAATAGGCAACTTTTGAAAGTATGTGCAACAACTACAGATCTGAATTTGTTCTTCCAAACATTCTGACTTTATTCCCTTTGAAACTGAGGATTTTATCATAATTTTTTTTTTTTTTTTTTTTTTTTGCTTGAAGAAAGTCAATTTCTTTTAATTACAGGGACATTTAGGGACAGTTATTGCAGTTCTGTTTAATTATTGTATTATGAATGAAACTTTTTTTTATTTCATTTAAATTGGTTTAAAAACAAGAAAAAAAAATCATGAAATGAGGAATGTATTTCTTAATTTAAGCAAATTACTGAATCTGCCGTAGAACAGAAAAATGGACACATGGTCGGATTTATTAAGACAAGTAAACATTGCTTACCTTGCACCTCTCAAATTCTGGTAATTCATATTTTAAGATACAATCATAACTTAGGCACAAAAATTCTGAGAATGTGAAGGTGCCCGTGCCATTGCACCCCCAGTAGTGTGAATTCACGTCTGTGAGATAGAAGCGTGCTGCGGAGGTTTAAACCACAGACCAGACTGGATCAATGGTGAACCCCCCCGCAATAACCCGCCCCTCTATTCCTGCCTCAAAGCCATAGGGACATACTGTACATGTGAAACATGATAGATGACAATAGTGAAATAAAGGTCAGTGGTTTAACAAGTGCAACACAGCCCCTTGCGTTGTCTTCAGCAGCCGGGCAGTGTTGTGCTCGAGGGAAAGTCAAGTCCGCCCTCGCTTTCGCCGCCATACCCCGCCCGAGCTCCTCCTCGCCTCATGGCCATTCTGCCTCCGCTGGAGCGCAGCCAGCGTGATTCCTCATCAATTCTGATGTCAGCGTGTAAATCAATGCAGCGGGCACAACGGCCCTCCCGAGTCCCAGAGGGCTTTCGTAGCAAGATGATCAGCCATTTTCTGCGGATTTTTACCTAAAAGGCTCAGGGGTTAACTAGTTTGTCCTAAGGGGCTAAACACGAAGGCGGATCATCAGAGAGGGTTTCGAAGTGAACATAGCCTTTTTCTGCTTTGTCATTATTTAGTTGTGCCACATAAGATGTGCCTATTCGAATGGTGGATTTTTATTTTATTTTTTAAATAAAGGGGAACTAAACCCCAGATCTCAAAACTTACTTGTTATATTGGGGCTTACTTGTTATATTTTACATGTGTTTTTTTTACTTAAATCTACTAAATACTTAATTAAAAAAACAAAACAAAAACAAAACATCTACTCACGTTGGCAGTTAGCCATTCTTAGACCTTTTCAGTCTTGCGAGAGCATGAATTTTGGAGAATATTACATGTTAGTTCATAAATATTCAGCTTTGATAAGTTGCACAGCTCCTACTGATAAATTTTGAACAAAGAAGGCTTAATCAAATGTTTTATCAGGCAAAAACACAACTGTAGTTGTGTCATCTCTTCCGACACTTCCGACATTACCGAGCATGGCAGCTCCAAGATTGATGAATAATTTTCTTTAGTTCTTATTCCACAAGCACAGTAGTCAGAGACTGGGCTTTAACTAGTGCTGTTACATACAACATATTCTTGCAATAAAATTATTTTGGTTTTAGTTCCCCTTTGACTGCAGCCATGGAATGTTAATTTATGGCTATATAGTGGCTACAACATGTACACGAACACTCTTGCGGCGAATACAGTACTAAACAGCCATGAAATACTGTTGGAATAATGTCGTGTGCTCAAACGACTAATTTTGGGTCTAAGTTGTGGTAACAAATAATTTTTGACCATGGAATAGTTATAAGGTGCACACAAAATAGTCATTTCTGACTACAAACTAAATGGACTGCTTATTGTAAAGAGCTTTTAATATCTGCACTAAATGGTGCCCAAAGCACCTTACAATTTAAGCATCACATTCACCCATATAGGGTGGCACAGTGGATGACTGGTAAGCACGTCCGCTTCCCAGGGCAGAGGTTGCGAGATTGAATTCGGGCTCCGGCCTTCCTGGGTGGAGTTTGCATGCTCTCCCCGTGCCTGTGTGGGTCTTCTCCGGGTACTCCGGTTTCCTCCCACATTCCAAAGACATGCATGGGAGGCTGATTGGGCGCTCCCAATTGTCCCTAGGTGTGCTTGTGTGCGTGGAAGGTTGTTCGTCTCTGTGTGCCCTGCGATTGGCTGGCAACCAGTTCAGGGTGTACCTCGCCTACTGCCCAAAGCCAGCTGAGATACACTCCAGCACCCCCCGCGCCCCTTGTGAGGAGTAAGCGGTTTAGAAAATTAGGGGTTTGAATTGCCTAGTACCTGACGATTCGATCCGTATCACGATTCATAGGTCACGATTCGATTCGATACCGATTAATCCCGATACGAATTTACGAGTCGATTGCTGCGTTATTTTTACTCAAATTTAGAAAATACCATTCAGTAAACTTCTACATGTACACTGTAAGATTTGGATGAAAATGTATTATTATCTTATAACTGTGAGCCACTGTATGTAACAAACAGGTTTAACAACATTTTTCATGTTTGAACAGCATTGAAATAAAATATTAAGGCTAAATGTTCCATTAATATAACATTCTTCCATGCTTAAGGTGTGAAAGTTAGACGTTTTGTTGAATATTTTTCCATTAAAAATGGATGTTAAAAAATCGATTCGGCTGCCTATTGAATCGATTCGAGAATTGCGTGCTGTAGTATCGCGATATATTGCCGAATCGATTTTTTTTTAACACCCCTATGAAAGTGTATTATTTATTTATCTGAAACTTCAGTCTTATAACTGTGAGCCACTGTATTTAACAAACAGGTTGTAATCTGTTTCCTATTTGAACACCATTGAAATAAAATATTAAGGCTTAATGTTCCATTAATATAACATTTTTCCATGCTTAAGGTGTGAACCCTAACCCTAAGTAAGATGTTTGTTGAATATTTTTTTAATCAAAAGTGGATGTTTAAAAATCGATTTGGCTGCCTATTGAATCGATTCGAGAATTGCGCGCTGTAATATCGCGATATATTGCCAAATCGATTTATTTTTTTTAAACACCCCTAAAGAAAATGGATGGATGGATTAATGGATTCACCCATACACACACACGCACACCAGTGGTTGGCTGCTGCAATACAAGGCCCACTGGGAGCAAATCGGGGTTCAGCGTCTTGCTCAAGGACACTTTGTCACCAGGGCTGGGGATCCAACCCACAACCTCACGGATGGCAGATGACCAATGAGCCACTGCTCCATGCTGCCACATTGCACCCCATTCGTAGGTGTAATGTGTGTAATTGTGCATAATAACTTACTAATTTGTGGACAAATACTGGATTGTTACCACAAAATAATTTTTTGGTATGAAAGAGTAAGTTGTGGCCACAGACATGCATAAAATACTACTTTGTGACCTTGAAATACTAAGTTGACGCCAAAAAAAAATATACTAATCAAATACTTATTTGTGGCTAGACATGGGCCAATATTAGACTGTGAGTACGGTACGGTGCGCAAATTTGGGGAAATAATAACAGCTTTTTTACAGTCTATTTTATTTTTAAACAATACATACAATATTTAGTAAAGAAACATTTAATGTTAAAAGTTTACATTAATAAATCAATCTTAACATTCTTGGCGGCACAGTGGCTGACTGGTTAGCACTTCCGCCTCCCAGGGCAGAGGTTGCGAGATTGAATTGGGGCTCCGGCCTTCCTGGGTAGAATTTTCATGTTCTCCCCGTGCCTGCATGGGTTTCTCTGGGTACTCCGGTTTCCTCCCACATTGCAAAAACATGCATGGCAGGTTAATTGGACACTCTAAATTGTACCTTGTGAGTGTAAATGATTGTTCATCTGTGCGTGCCCTGTGATTGGCTGGCAACCAGTTCAGAGTGTACCCTGCCTACTGCTCAAAGTCAGCTGGGATAGGCTCCAGCACGCCCAACACCCTCGTGAGGCTCATGAAATTCTTCTTCTGTTCTACTTAGTGAGTCACAGTGTCCCATCTCTGGTGAGCTATTTTTGGAAAAGAGCCATGGGCTACTCATGTTGACCATGGGACAAAGTAGAACATGGTGAAAGCTTTTTTTTTGTTTTGTTTGTTTTTTTGTAGGACAATGCACATTAATCAGGACAAAAAGCCATCTACGTTTGTTCGTCTTGCTCCCTCCCTCTTCCTCCGTTATGCACCGAGAGGAGGAAAAAGTTCAATTTCAAAGAGACGGCTCAGTCCCTCAATTTTGCAAGCAGCTAATCATATTGTGCCCTGCCTAGATGTCCCCTCAAATGAGAAAAAAAATAGTTTAAAAAAACAAAAAACGAGTTAATTCCCAGTGACAGTCAGATTAGCGGTTGTTGAAACCTTGACTTTTAAAACCACAGTAAATCTTCAAACCGGTAATCAGCTCATGCCAATTTGTGGCCATGGTATACGACTAGGTTGCAACCACAAAATAAGAGGTCGGGGCAACAAAAAATGGATTTGTGGCAACAAATAGGCTGTTGTGTGATTTGCATGAAAAACTCATTTGTGGACACGTATGACAAGTTGTGGCCACAAAGGAGCTGTGGCTGTCTACTGGGAACCATATTAAGCCTACAAATTAACACTTTGTGCTTACATATCGATATTCCATCCATCCATTTTCTTAACCGCTTGCTCCTCACTCCTCACTAGGGTCGCGGGGGTGCTGGAGCCTATCCCAGCCGGCTTCGGGCAGTAGGCGGGGTACACCCTGAACTGGTTGCCAGCCAATCCAGGCATATCGATATTGTGGACAGAATTTATTTGTCTCTTTGTCGTGTCTGAGGCGCTTTACATTTCAGCACTTTCTTTGTTTTTTGAGCTTGGCAAGCTTCAAGTTGATGATGCTCGCGTATTTACATCTCTGCAGTTCACTCAGTAGTATTGCACAGCAGTGCAATAAAATTTGGCATTTTTATGCTGCATTACTCTCATTTTGCACTCTGCGTTTACTGTATAGTTGCTTTAAAAGCTCATAAAGTGAGGACGACCGCTCCTAAACTTTTCCACAAAATAATCAGCCATTAAAGATGCAATTTATGTAGACGCCGGGTGATTCACGGACATATCCTTAATAATTTGCTGACCTGCAAATGAATGTACATTCAGCTGAGTAGAGAAACGAAATCAGGCCGACTTCAGTGGTGGGATAGCTCCTCATCAAGTGTCAAACTGTTCCCATCGGAGAGAATCTCAAGCAGAGATGAAGCGGCGCTGTGCACAACCTTAAACAGACCCCCGCACGAGGCTGATTTAAAAACAAATATAGATATGCAGCAGTATACCTTTTTAATGGCTGCAGCTGATCATCCTCTTATCGCTGATGCTAATATTTGCTGGTTAATATTTCATATGTTTGCTTGTTGGCAAGCGAGCCGGCGTTGTAAGATGAGGCCTCCCTTTCATGATGCGCTCGCTCTTTCTCAAAGTGAATAAAACATATGTGAGCTCCCAAAGTGCGCTTGGAACACATGGATGTGTGACGTTTTGGCTCCACTGATCGTAACTTAAAACAAAAAAAAGAAAAAAAAAAGAAAAGAAAAGAAAAAGACAATAAATGCCACTAGTGGAGATGATACTCTCAAAACCTCACTGCAGCATTGTTTTTTGTTTTTGTTTTTTTGTTTAACCCCTCTGCAACTCCACTGCTCTTGGCTACTGCTGTAGTTTTAGGGGCTGGAGCTGCTGTGGGGGAGACGGGGGAGATTTGGGCTATGAGTAATAGTGGCGGTTATCTCAAATGTGTAGTAAATTTAACAAGGGGGGTTGGAAGCTTTCTGGAATAAACAGGATCTTTTACGATCGAAACCAGTTTCTGGAACAAATGAAGGAAATGTGCTATGGGAGGATATAGAAGTATGATATTGAAGTTTTGCTTGATAAGTAAACAAGACATATTTTTTTTGTACCAAAATGAAATCTGTGTCAAACGTATGGCCCGCGGGCCAGATCAGGTTTAATCCGATTCACGACGGCCATAATCAAAACATATACACATTCACAAGCACTCATCAGATGACCAATGCAACTTGAACGCCGAATTGACCTGGATGTCATTATATTACACACAAGCTAAAGTTACGGTTTGTTTAAAATAAAAAAATAAAAACATAGACCAACATAAACATTAGGGGTGGGAATCTCTGACATGAGGCCGATTCGATATGTATCTCGATACACAAGTTGCGATTCGATTGAAAAACGATTATCTTTCAGAACAGAACGGTTCGATACGGTTCGATTAAGTTTGGGAACGATACAATTTTTGATTCGATACAATTCATTTCAATATTCAAAACTTAGGCTATAGTGACATTTGTTGCTTGTATACATTAATCTTAAAACACCACAAATTTTTACAGTATCTACAAATGTGTTAAAAAACAAAAAAAAAAATGTCTTCTATATTTTTATATATTGAATCAATTATTTAAATAGACCACAACAAAGGGCTGGGTGATATGACTGAAAAATGTATCAGTTTAAATATTTATTAGTTGTTATTGACACTTATAATTGTTTCTTGTTTTTTAATTCAAAATAAGGATCAGGCTGATAATTAAATTTGAAATATAAATATTTAACCTTTAAAAAGACACCACCACAATTCAACTCAACTGAAGCCAGCTTATGAAACAATAAATCAAGCAAACACATTTTAACCAATTAATATATCCAAAAATATTTCCAAAAGTGCCCTTCCCTTTTTATCAACAATTTTTGTTTTCAACAATTTGTTTTTCTTTTGCCATCACATTCATTTTTGGTTTATGTATGACGTCTTTTCTTTCTTTTTTCTTTTTTTTTTAAGATGAGACTTGCTGATGACCACGGAATCACTACTGTTAATGTTTTTTTTTTTTTTGGGGGGGGGGGGGGGGGGGGGGGCTGTCGTTCATTTTGAGTTTGATGACGTAATCGCGGGCACGTCTCAGTTCTCCTATCTGCTGCTCATGCTAATTGTAGACATTGACAGGGAGCCACAAACTGAGAAATGAGATACTTGCAGTTTGCTTTTAGCTTAGCTGGTGTGTTGGCTGTGGGACATACCTGTGTCGTTTGAATCCATGCATTGGATCGTCACGGGAGTTATTCTTTTGGCTCGCGCGCAGTACCAACGCCGGCCCGGGACATACAAGTGCACCGAGAGGACTCGATAGCCATGGGAAATACCGAGATGTACGGCACCCGGCATGGGCTTTATGTCTTCATTTGCATGTTGTCACTCGTTGTGCGCGACTGCGTGCGAGCACGCACACTATCCCGAGCCGTGTCGCGAGCCCGGCGTTGACGGTGGGCGGCCCCCCTTCCCCCAAAAAAGGTGCGTAACGTCGTTGCATTATGTTTGCAACATCCGGGGAATGAAGCGTCTCTGAGCGCTACTCTGCTAGCTCTCTGTAAACACGGAAGTAGCTTGAATAGTGATGATACTGAAACGTAAACAAAACAAGTAGAGCACGGTGCAGAACTCTTGCTATTGTTATGAAAATCATAAAGCCTCACTCGCAACCGATTCACAGTCACGCGATATCCGGTCCACAGCTTTACAAGCAATGTATCTAAGGATTCCCGGCGGATTTTGTATCGGTTGACGAGTCTGCTACCGATACGTTCGTTTAGCTCCCCTTGACGAACGATGGTTCGGTTGAATCGGTTTTTTGTCCCACCCCTAATAAACATAAGGGGTGTGAATTGCCTAGTACCTGGCGATTCGATCCGTATCACAATTCATAGGTCACGATTCGATTCGATACTGATTAATCCCGATATGAATTTACAAGTCGATTGTTGCCACTCCGTGAGCCGGCACCTTAACGTGGTGGAGGAGTTTTCGTGTCCCAATGATCCTAGGAGCTATGTTGTCTGGGGCTTTATGCCCCTGGCAGGGTCACCCATGGCAGACAGGTCCTAGGTGAGGGGCCACACTAAGCACGGCTCAGACGACCCCTTATGATGAGTGATATAAATGGAAGCACGTTTCCCTTGCCCGGACGCGGGTCACCGGGGCCCCCCTCTGGAGCCAGGCCTGGAGGCGGGGCTCGTTGGCGAGTGTCTGGTAGCCGGGCCTGCACCCATGGGGCCCGGCCGGGCACAGCCCGAAGAGGCAACGTGGGTCCCCCTTCCCACGGGCTCATCACCGGTGGGTCCGTCGGGAAGTCGAATCTCGGATTCAGGAGGAGCAGTGTGGTTTTCGTCCTGGCCGTGGAAGAGTGGACCAGCTCTACACCCTCAGCAGGATCCTCGAGGGTGTGTGGGAGTTCACTCAACCAGTCCACATGTGTTTTGTGGATTTGGAGAAGGCGTTCGACCGTGTCCCTCGGGGAGTCCTGTGGGAGGTGCTTCGAGAGTACGGGGTACCGAGCCCCCTGATACGGGCTATTCGGTCCCCGTACGACCGTTGCCAGAGTTTGGCCTGCATTGCCGGCAGTAAGTCGGATTCGTTTCCGGTGAGGGTTGGACTCCGCCAAGGTTGCCCTTTGTCACCGATTCTGTTCATAACTTTTATGGACAGAATTTCTAGGCGCAGCCGAGGAGTTGAGGGGTTCCGGTTTGGTGGCCTCAGCATTGCATCTCTGCTCTTTGCAGATGATGTGGTGCTGTTGGCTTCATCAAGCCGGGGCTTAATGTTCCATTAATATAACATTCTTCCATGCTTAATGTGTGAAAGTTAGGCGTTTTGTTGAATATTTTTCCATCAAAAAAGGATGTTAAAAAATCGATTTGGCTGCCTATTGAATCGATTCAAGAATTGTGTGCTGTAGTATCACGATATATTGCCGAATCTATTTTTTTTTAACACCCCTAATAAACATAAATGTGCTGAATCCGACACACTTTCAGCTACTGGTAACACAAACACGTAGGACATGGATTAATGTCATATCTAACTTCATCAACAGGTAGATATAACACACCACACTCCATTTGCATTGGTGTTATTTTTTGGAGCAATATATTTGCAGTTGAGCCCTGCTATTTAAGGCAGGCCTGCAAATAGCGAAACTGTGTATAACTGACAGCAATTATTTTTTATTTATTTTTTATTAAGTTGATTTTACCGGTCCGGCTCACTTTGTAATATATTTTCCTCCATGTGACCTCTGGGCTAATATGACTTTGACAGCCCTGCTTTATCTTTCACTTTTTTCGGTCCAGGGTAGGGCACCCTTCAAGGGAGAACCCCCACCCCACCCTAATCCTGCTGGCAATGAAACAGCTACCAAGTCTACTAAATAACAATTTGCCTACTTTTGAGGAAAACCGTCATAACGTGACGGTAAAAAAAATTCAAGTTTTTCTAAAAAACAAACAAAAAACTCTGAGAATATGGTAAAATAGATGTGATTTTTTTCCCCAATTACAATGTTGTGAGTTGCATTTTTTTTCTTATCAGAGCAATGCCATTTTTTAAGATGTAAAAAGTTGTCTATTTTAGAGAAAAAGTCAGAAAGTATGGGTATCAAATTGACATTTTGTCAAGAAAATATGCACAACAATGTTTATAGGAACAAATTATTTTTTTTGCTATATTATTAGAATACATTTGTATATATATTTTTTTTTATATCTGTATTTTTAGTCATTAAAAAAATCGGGCCTATGTTTGAGAAGTCATAAGGTAACAAGTTCCTATTTTTCTCCCCAAGACATCAAGTCTTGTGTCAAGTGTGAATCTTTAGAAAATAATTTTCAGATTTTTGAAAGAGAAAAGAAATGTAGTTATGAATATGTAGTTGTATTTTTTCAAGAAAAAAATAGTCGTAACCCTGACAAGACCAAAGCTATATCAAAAAAAAAAAAAAAAAACCTCATAAAATGACGGTAACAAATTGTCAGTTTTCAAGAAAAGAATTGTAATCTTTAGAAGAGCAAACTCTTATTTTTTGGGGGGATAAAGTTGCAACTTTGTGAGAATTAAGTATTTTTTTAACAAACATAATACTTGTATTACAGAACAAATTCTTAAAAAAAAAAAGTCATGAAAATTAGTCTTTTATTTAGGTTTTAAGGGTCATGGTTTTCAAGAAAAATAAGTTGGAATCTTTCGAATAACAAATTATCTTTTTTTTTTTTTTTTTTTTAATTCAATTTAGGGTCACATTTATGTGACAATGCATCACAATCATATAAGATCTTTTACTTGACCGAAAGCTTTAGTATGTTTATTTTATCGACTTGCCAGTCCCCTCATGTACGTATATAAACTTTTTAAAATACACAGCATATCATTTATTGCTGATTATTTTGTGGACCCCAAGTTAGGCCTCAGTTTGACAACTATTGCTCGAGCTGCCCCCTGAGCACCAGGGCCAGGAGAGGGTGAACTGGATTGGACACCTGAGGGGCCGAGCATGATCCAAAGCTAAGCCAGCTGTGTGTGCTGCCCAATGCCTGAGAGTAGTCAAACACAGCTGTGATTGGTTGCTCCCCACACCCCAATCCCCTCTCGAACGACTAATGATAAAAACAAAGGTGCTCATTCTTGTGCGTGTTTGAACTGAGGTGTTGTCATTCACACTCACACCCACGCACGCACGCACACACCGCTAAACCTGATTGCAATGCAAAGACTGAGTTTGAAATACGTGACAAAAGTAATGAAATGTGGCATATATTTTTATCTGGTGGCAGTAAACTCAAGAAGAATCAGCAGTTTGGCAGACAGAATTTGTCAATTATTCATCAAAATATGCCTCATGCTGTTTATTGCCACTTCGAGTTGAAGTTTACTGTCAAACTAAACATAAAAACAAAGAGAATTACACTTTGGGGTAGATTCACTTAGAATTAGTGTTGTTCCGATACCGATACTGGTATCGGCAGAGGCCCCGATACTGCATTAAAACAGTGGTATCGATATCGGTAAGTACTCACAAGTAACATGCCGATACCATTAATTCCAACTCTAATATAGGATTTTGGATGCAGCATCTTGTGTCTTGCTTGAACACGACATTCACTGATATGTTACATGTTCACTACATGCTGATCTAAGATCTCCAATTGGCCCTTGAATGCTCTGAACCAACGGCAGGACAGCTTTTTCATGTTGAGGAAAAAAAAAAAAGCTTAGGTATCGGTATGGTATCGGCCATACTGCAAAGCTGTGTATCGGAATCGGTATCGGAGGCCAAAAAATTGTATTAACTGGTAGAATTTCACGGTGGGCTTTATACAATATTTTAAGAAAGTTAAACTCCATGAATTCATTCATTTTTTAAATCTTTAGTTGTATAAATAATGGATTTGTGTGGTCTCTGTATCCACAACCTAAAATAACACGGATAGCAAGTTTCTGTATAAGAAAAACGAGTTCAGTGTAAGTTTTGGCAGCACAATGAAATGAAAGCAAAGCACACAAGAAAAAAAAATTAATGTAAACTGAACTTCTGCAAGTCCCGATTCATGATACTGAGATAATACTCTGAATGGTTGATGTAAATAATTGAGTTCGTTCTTTGCTAGGCTCTCATTATCCCATACAGTGATTTATTGTAGTACAATTACTACATTATTTATTTTGAACTGCAACTGCGGTTTTAAAATTCTAGAGACGTGAAAATACCGTGTGCCCCCTGTGAGATTTTTGATATAATATTTTGTGTTTGGTCTAAGAAGTTGTGCGGAGTCGTGTTTATGGTTGGTCTAATAAGTTGTGCACCCTGGGGGGGGGGGGGGGGGGGTCGGGGGGGGGGTCACTACCAGAAATTCTGCCTAGGGTGCCAAGTTGCTTAGGAACGCCACTGATCATAACGACCAGGCAGTGGCATTATGATGCAGGGTTAGAGTTATGGTTAAATAAAGTAAGTAAAATACCACAATTTGTAGGTGGGACTGCACACTGCAGCTTTCTACCTCATCAAAGACTTTAGATTATTGAAGTGTTTGTGATTGTGAACAACACCATGCTGAGCAACACGGCATAACAATAACAATAAAAACACCCACAGCTCTGGATACGCCTATTGCAATACATTACGTAATCGCAGCAGCAGGGTAACAACAATGCGTCCAAATGTCATGTGACCAACAGTTGACCAATCACAGTGTAGTAGTTCTTAAAGGTGCACGATGCAAGATAAGACTCAAATTTGAGTGTTAAATTAGCCATATTTTTCACCCGCACATGTTTTAAGAATTGTATAATGGACAGGAGGCACGACTGTGGCACAATGACTGTTGCCCCTATTTTTCTGTAAAAGGAAAAAATGTTGGAGGATTCAGGCTGGAAACTTAAGCTTTTGCTCTGAGCATGACGTCATGCGCGTGCACGCTATTGTCCCTGTTAGCTCTCGCGATTGTTCACGCAACTTCATGGACAGGACAGCTAATTCAAACTGGATTTAAAGAGACCTGCACCCGATACGTCTCAATCCCTTATGGAGACTCCACGGAAGACAAAGAGAAGTAAAAAACTTTCATACGAGCGTCACGGGAGGACGTGGATAAATATAGGAGCAGCGTTCGTCAGGTGGAGAGAGCTAAGAGCTATCCTGGGGATGAAACGGGACCCACAGGTTGCTGACTTTTTGCTAAAAAGGTAAAACCTTGTAACGAAAATACGATAGGATCTATTTATGATTAGCAGTGCAGAATAAAACTACCACACGGTCGTTAACTAATGTCTCCGCACTTGGGCATATTAGCAACGTACTGCTATCCTCCAATGTCATCGGATTCACTGGATGCACTATTTACGTTTGGAAGGTTGTAATTACGTAAGCTTTTGTCACTCAAAATGACTTTCGCATACAAAGTAACTTGAAGATTAATATGTTTCTTATCTCAGTAGACATTAAGCCTATGAAAAAGGCGTTGTGCTCCGTGTTTACGTTTGTTCATTTAACTTGGAGGTTTGCTCGTGAGCCTGAAAAGTCGCGCACGCTCCTGGCCGTGTGCACGTCGCTGGGGTCCATTCCGCGTTTCGCCAGAGGGGTCGCAAATGTGAAAACAATTCTGAATCCTTCTTCGTGTCCCTTTAAATGAGTTGGCCAAACTCTCTCTCTATGCAGCGCTGATTCAACAGCGCCCCCTCCTGTAAAGTTTACTGGCTTTGCACGTAGAACTGCTTGGCAGAATATTAGTGCCAAAAGTCACGTGACTGTTATTCGTAGTTGCAAAATTGTTTTTAACCTAGGCAAAACATTTTTTTTTGCACTTGATATTTTTTGTACTCAGTATTTGAAAGATATTTTTTTGTAATTAAAGATATGCTTCTTTGTGTGTGTAGAACAAAATGCATTACTTTGTGAATGATGTTTTGTGTGCGTAAATCACGTTTTGTGTGCGTAGATCACGCATTTTGTGTGTGTGTAGATCAGATTTTGTGCACGTAGATCACGCGTTTTGTGTGTGTGTAGATCAGATTTTGTGCACGTAGATCAGGTTTTGTGTACGTAGATCACGTTGTTTGTGTTTATGGGGTTTTGGCATGATTCTAACTCCATAGAATGCCGTTCAATCGTGCATTCGCGCACACCGGAGAGAAGGAGGCGTGTCGCAAAAAAAAAAAAAGAGTACAGGTACGTGTGTACTTCCGCTTAATCCGGCGGCTGGTGGTAGCACTAAATAGCTTTAGCTAATGCTTGGTACTTACGTACAGTTCAACAGCAAGTAAATACACTTACCAGCACTCAGTGTGCTTATGCTACTTCCTTGTTCAACATTCGGTCCCGGCTGGCTGTGTTTTTTTTGTTTGTTTTTTCAAACCACTCACTCACACACTCACACACAAGCATACTTCATGTAGCCACATGGGTCTCCCAGGCGGAGGAGCGAACTCACGCCAACCAGCACCGAAGGCAAGTGACGGTTCCACTCCTCCACCTGGAGCCCACTGGCTGTGTTGTTACCAACAAACGGGACGCTGTGTGTGACGTAGCCTGCACCCAAAGCCGATTGGCTACCGCGAGGCGAAGCGCGAAGAAAGTTCAGATTTTTGAGCTTGGGCGAAAAAGCAAAAGTGGATTTTCACCTTGCGGCACCGCCTCCCACCGCGTCCTCCGCACCGCCTCACATTCTTTCGAAATATTAACTCATATAAGGGCGATGTTCGAAAGCAGTTAATAGAATCTACACAATTGACCTTTCGCATAAGCTCCGCCCCCCTTAGTTACTGTTGCTAGTCCGTCAAGCTTGGTGACTCCGACAGCACAAGCCGTGACGGGAAGGCTTACACCGGCGTGTATTAGTGATTTCTTTTGGAGCAATACCAGTGCAATATCCTCCAGATCGAGGCAAAAAGGTTTACAATATGTAGTGGAGGGTTATAGTCATAATATTAAATTAGCCAGTGAAGGGGAAACATACAGGACGCACGCTAAATCTGAGAAAACCCCATGACCTATACTTCAGATGCAACCAGCACAGCATTATGGACCAGTCGTGCTCTTGTACTGCCGGGTAAGTTTTCTTACTTATATTAGTCTAGTATTGTTAAAATATGAGGATTACTGTTAGGTCAGCAAGTTAGCTAAACCTCGGTGTTTATAGCTAGCTAAACATTAGTGGGGGTTTTTTGTCTTTGAAAGCATCAGATTGAACTTTTTTATTTTAGAAATTTCATTAAAACAAACAGCTGATTTAGTTTTCTTTTTAAGTGTGCTAATTTGTGTTTTCGGACTTTCGATTTCAGTTTCTTTTAAGGACAATTTAATTTCATATTGTCATTTTCTTCTTCCAATTTCTTCTCCTCTTCAGTGCTCTGTCCCTCCTCAGGGTCGTTTTCCAGCTGGCTTCTAGGAAGTAGGGGGTGTTCATGATTTTCTGTTTCAGCATCAGCAGCTGTGGACCTGGAAACTCCTGGCTCCTGCACATGGACTCTGCATCTGTACACATTTTTTGCAAATGAAGTGGCAAATTTTATTAATTCATTGTCACTTTACCTGGTACTCGAGTGTCTCACAAGCTGTTCATATTGATTTTAATATTTTACTTGCATTTCAACTCAAATATTGACGTAACGTTAGAACGTTAAGTCTACCGTTTTTTGTGTGCGTGGCTTTCAACAGCCTTCGAGCTGCTCCCTTGTCTGGTTCAACACTTGTACAGCAAGCACAAGGTTGGGATACTCCGGAGACGGGTGTCCCTTCACAAAATGCTGCATGAAAAATGAAAACAAGATAAGCTCGGGGCACTTATTAGGACGCTAAGTTTGCCAAAATTAACGAAGCTTTGTGTTAACGTTAGCTCGCAACATTTAGACAAATGCAAAAGCTAACAGAAGACATTAAACTAACATTAACCACTGACTGAACAAGCTTAACTTAGATGGCAATGACATTCTAGTAATATATATTATTCATTAATAGTAACTACAATAACTTTGATATCGTTTTGTGACAGTTATTGCCCCGAAAGCAAACTACACTACAGCTAGCTAGTTAGCTCGATAGAGTTAGCATAGTCTTACCTTAGCACAGTCCAATTTACATACTCCGTAGGCACACCGCTTCATCATTTTGGAGGTCCGGAGCTTGTTAATGGTTGTCACTCTTCTTCCGTAAAGTTTTATGGTGGTTAGCAGTCTCGTAAGCCATCAAATAAAATCAATCAGACTATGGACGTCATCGAGAGCTGAGTAAAGCTTGACGGACTATGCTTACATAGCAACGGTTGCTAAATGTGTGATTGGTCAATGCTCGTTTGGGGGGCGGAGTTTGCGAAAGGTCAATTACGTGGCATACACAATTCAATGTCCTGTACTTTAATACAGGAGGCGCGCAGCGGGAGGGGGCGGGATCATTTGAACTCTCCAAGCCAAGCTTGCATTCCCCAATACGTGCGGATCTGCCATAATATTTCACAAGTGGCAAGTCACGGCAACATTAAACCTTATTTACAATTTAACATGGACCACCATTGATGAAATATTGCTATTCACGACCAGAGCTGTACCGCCCATTGATTGCATGCGAGTATCCAGTGCCTTTCACAGATGTTTATTGCTCAGCAATACACCGTAGAACTAAAAGTTTAGACATACAAAACAAACATTTACTACAAACATGGCATTGTGTTAGCATCTAAGCTAACGATAGATAATTGAAATGCTACTGACCACTTTGGCCTGCTCAATCAACGGCAGTCTTCTTCCGCAAGTGATCATCACAGTCATGAATGCTTTAACAGCTTCTTAAATCAACTTTATCCATTTGCTCAACTTTTCCAACGAAGAATGATGACAAAAACAACCAGCTCGAAAGAAAGGAAAAGACGTGTCGTCCAATGCTTGTGGCTGTGTCATTTTACGGAAACGCTGTGAGCCCGCAACTTCCGGTTTAACATGTCAAAATAAAAGCATCATATTGAAAAAGGAAATAAAGATGGCGGCATTTACAAGAGCTATGTGTGAATGGAGAGCTCTGCCGCCGCAGGACAAAAAAAATAAATAATGCTGCTTCGGTGTGGAACCGGTCCGGTGGAAAAGCGCCATATTAGATATGTTTGTATGTAAATTGTAGTCTGCGCGGTGCGCGTTTACAGTATGCTGTGTTGACCAAGAAGCAACCAGCCAATCACATTGCAGCGGGTCATGTTTCACTCAAATACTATTGGATTGTGAGTCGGCGCACGTCGGCGCGCTCTCGTTGCTGCGGGAGAGCCAGCAGAGGACATGGTGACTTTCGAATGTACGTTTTAAACATTGTGCAGAGGGAACATTCATGCGCTCGCGCTGTGCAAACACTATTTTTCTTCACCAGCACGCACTTGAAAGTTGCCCGCATTTGCGAGTGAAATGCTCGCACTGTCGAGCCCTGTCTGCACACCCCTATCTCATAGAACGTGAAGGCAGGGTAAGAACATTGACTACAAGGCAAGCGGGCCACCAGAAACGCCTCCCCCATTGTTGGTGTGAATGAATTTAACAATTTTCCAAGGCACACCAGACAATAATTCACTAGTGTGCCACGGCGCAGTGGTTGAGAAACACTGGTTTAAGCAACTGTCCATATCTGAATGTCTGTATTATACTGCCCCCAGGTGTCCCAAGTTGTACATGAGATGGAGCAGTGCAATGTTCATTGAATTGAATCAAAAAGTGAGACAAAAACGTTGAATTATTTGAATTTAGTCCTTAGTGTATTTTTTTATGAAGTGCAATAACATTAAAGTGCAATTTTTTTTCAATTTAAAAATACTCTTGTTTGATTTTTGTTTTTACTGTTTTTGGTTGCTATTTTAACCAAGAGAAAAGTGAACTCACTCAATACCATTTTTATATTTACTTGACACACTCCTTTAGCCGACTGATTCAACTATTCAACTTCAGGAAGATTCTTGATATTTAAATGCATGCCCTTTCCCGAAGTCCTGTTGTGAACCATGAAAAAATAATCGAGTTTACGGAAAATAGTCCCAGCAACATAAATCATCTATTAGGGTTTGCTGAAAAATGTATGTGGCAACCAAATCAAAGGGAATAGAGGCACCAAGAAGAAAACCTTTGATACGCTCCTGTGAAGAGCCTCATAGAGCGATGCGTTCCCCTGATAGTTTCACAGAAACCTCTACGTAGTCACAAGCACTAAATTACCTTCAAAGTTGGCATTATTTTAATAATTTGTTGCAAATATGCAGATTTTCATTTTAAAAACGACATATCCCCTGTCATTCATGAAAAAAACTATTTTCCGTACTTTGTTCTCAGACCAAAGCAATTATAGAATTACATTGGTGTCAGTTCATGACATCTTGGTGCTAGGTGATATATGTACATATATATATATTTTTTTCAAGTCCACTTAGGTTGAACCCGTTGTATTTAGTGGATATGAATACTCATTGTTCCTTATCTTCTGTACGCATATGCACATATTACACAAACACCAACAAAAATAGCCTATTGTAGTGATGGGAACATAATTCACCCACGGAACGTTGGGACGAAGGGGGAGTTCCGGGTGGGAGGAGTTGGTTAGGATGAAAGGATGAAAGGAAGAAATGTTAGTTAGCCTGTGAGCTTCCAGCAGTGTAGTGAGTTGCTGTTAAACACTGAGAAGCTGATGTCAATAAAACGCCATTCTTTGGCTCCGGGCTTCAACACTCCGCCTCCGACTCCCGTCACTACTCGCTACACTATGCTAAATGATTAACATTCGCGATTAGCATTAGCCCTGAATAAACTCGAATCACTTACTTATTGTACTTTTCCTGAAAATCACTTCATAGTCCAACGTAATGACAAATCCAATTTGATCTCAATGCACTTTAACTCTTTCAATCCCACGCATTTTCTGACAAGGTAACTCCAGAATCCCACCAGATTTCGCATATTTTCACCCATTTTCAATGCTTATTAGAATATTGTGTGCTATGACTAAATAGACATGGTGGGTGTCGTTTGAAAGATTGGGGTCTCCTCTTTCATTAGAAAAAGTATTATTCTACCTTATTCTGTTCTTTAGTAATCATCATTTGAAAATGGCTTGATTTGACATAATTCAAGAATCTCGGGCAAAATAAGGAGAAATGAAGCTTTTTGTGAAATGATGCATTTTCTGCAAAACAGTGACTTTTACAGTAATATTTTTTGGTTTAGTGACATCTCAAATATCTCAACAGTCCTTGCCTTCCATAAAACATGAAAAAAAAAAAGAAAATGTGTTTTTGATAGCAAAATAAGGATTTATTTACATATCTGATAGCGTGTGTAAACAGCAATATTTTCACATTTCACAAACTATTTACAAAATGTTGATTATTTACAGGAATGTTTGTGCATGTGTGTGGGTGTGCGTGTGCGTGCTCGTGTGTGCGTGCTCGTGCGTGTGCGTGCGTGCTCGTGCGTGTGCGCTATTTACGTACTATACAGGGAAATAACAGCTCCATTTTCACATTTGATAAACTATTTACAAATTTGGGGTTATTTACAAAATATGCATGCATGAATGGGTGCATGGGTTTTGTTTTGAAACCCAATAGTGTCTTTTGTGTGATCGCGTGTGAAGCTTTCTTCTGCGTTCAGGGGGACACTGCAAGATGTTCACACGCTTGTGCCTCTGCCAGTGTAGTAGCTGCTTCTGTAAATTACAGAAAATACTGTGATCAAGATGTAATTTTTATCATTGTTGCAAGGTATTGTGATTTTTTTTTACCTCTCGGTCGCACTGCGTGTGACTGCGAAGGGGCCATTTGTGTACGCTGCCCCAACTGTAATCGAATGTTGTGCAACATGCGTTATTAGTACGAGGTTACAGACATTGCACATACAGTATACAGAAGCATGTCTGTGAATATTCTCATCCATCCAAGTCATTTCATCCCTGTCACATTCAATATACTGAACTAGTACAATTGTGATCACTCGATTTACAGAATGCTAAACGTTAGCTTACCTTCGGGGCTTCCAGGAGCTTTCGGGGATAAATCGCTGCTGCTGCTACCTTTGCCACACTTGAATTGATCTGTTCAACTGGTGAAGGCGGCTCAAATTCGCCAAATTCGTCACGGATTCCTCGTCAGATGACGTGGACTGGTCAGAGATACGACGATGCAAACTTTCACTCCGTGTCTCAGAGAACCCCGGAGGCGGTGGCTTCTGAAGTGGGCGCCCGTGACCTTTTTGTCGCTTTTCACACTCTCTTATGCAGAATCCGGCTCCTTGATCTTTCTATTCGTCATCTCTTGACCGATCGTGACAAACGCTCTGCTCAAAAGCGTGAGCTTTTGTTTTTAGCGGCCTCCGGTTAGCCGCCGTTAGCACTCGTCTTTTCTCCCCCAGCCACCGGCCCCCACCACTCCACAACACTCCGCCTTTACTAGGAAATCACATCCTTCTCGTGTAAAGAGACCATCACTGCCATCAAGAGGGCACAGTTCGTCACTACAGTGCTTCAGGGGCTTAATATTGAGAGGGAAACTGCCCAAGAGTCTCATCCACCCATTCATAAAAAAAAACACATTTGACGAACTTTTTCGTCTTCGGGTGACGCCCATCGGGTGTCACATGACGAACTAGTTCGTCGACGGATTGCAAAGAGTTAAATAGCGCTTGATTTTCATCATGTGTTTACTAAGCCTGACGTATTCGCTTGTCTCGTTCAAACATATTGAGTTGTCGTAGCCTACAATGGCCACTGATGCAGCATACTAACGGTAATTGTACCGCACACATGCACAGACTGTTTTTTCAAATAACTCACCTTATGCTCCAAGATCCCGTGTCGTCACCCTACTTCCATTCCATCCCATTCAAATCCATAAACGTCCGAAGTGAGTTTGTTTCTACCGCCAGCGTCCATGCAAACTCCCTTGCATCTGTTGAGTGCATTGTGTCAATTTAACTTGGTTTTTGCACATTTGGTCGCGTAAAACTAGAGTACAATAGCCCTTACTTGTCGCAAATGCTGACTTTATCATGCCTGCACGCTACTTGGAGGAGTGAGGGGAAAAAAAAAACTCGTCTGAATTCGCCATGCGCGGAAGAATCTTGCTCTATGTTTAACAGTAAGTCGATACGCCTTCATGTTACTGATGCACGTAGGGCCACCCACCATCTTTGGTGTGTCTGGCTAACGGCAATAAATTCATTATAGCACTTATCTATTTAGCGATTTTCACGCGGATTGTTTTGTTACAAACATAAGACATGTCGCAATGACCACAAACAAACCCTAAGAAGATTCTTAGTTAGCATTGGGGAATCGGAGTCCGTCAGCAATAAGTGTCCATGCGGAACACGAAATATTGGTTTCGGGCCTCCCGGCAACGTCCAGGTGCTGCAAATATGTTTTAAAAAATGATTAAAATAGCTTTGACGCATGCTTTTTGCGTCAACCAATTTTTCTGGTCGACCCAACCGACTTAGTCGACTTTTATTCCCAGCCCTAAAATCTTGTGGCCAATGTAGCACTAGCAACCATTACGTACCGCGTCAGATTGTAACTGTCATTTTTTGCGAGATTTTACTCCAAGTTGGGTTTGAATTCATCGCGCTATCTGCAGCAGGCACGTTCTTCAAAATATGTTTAAACAACTGCACAAGGAACCAAAATAATTACACTAATGCAATTATTTATCTTCTGTTCTTGTATTAGAACTTTGCTTCTCACTTTGTAATTTGTAATATTTTTTTTTTATTATTTATACTATATTAATGTTATACCTTGATTTTTTTGATTTATTTATTTTTTTTTACTCCAACCTCTCTGGCTCACGTGTTTTAAATTCATGATTTTTTTTTTTTTATTATTTTTCACTTATTTATTATTAGTTTTATTATTTGTCAGATTTTATTTAATGAAAAATAACTGTTAAAGTGAATGTTCTTTTACAAAATTATTATTTTATTCTTAAATAAATTAACATTTATTACCACAAAGAACAGAACAAAAGTATCGAAAACTGGTACTGTTCAGAACTGGTATCGATACCCCGATACTGACAATTGGAACCGAACCGGTTCAAATGCGAAAGGTACGCATCCCGACTTGAACGCAACGCATGTTGTTTTTTCCAACATGCATTCATGGTCCAATAAATGTAGCAAAGAGGTTTGCATTCACAAACTGTTTTTTTCACCGTAAAATTTTTAACATTTAAATTCGCCATCCCTTCCTCCACTGCATGCCCCCGAATGCACGAATGCACAACGAATATTAATGGGCAAAATTTTGGTCCAAGTCCTTCTCACCTTTTTCACCCGACCCGTTTTCATGCCTGCCTATCTTTATCTACAGGGATTTGTTAACACTATACTGTGGTATACAAACCTCAAACCTACCCGATGAAAAACATACTTGACAGTAGGGGTGTGAATTGCCTTGTACCCGACGATTCGAACTGTATCACGATTCATAGGTCACGATTCGATTCGATACCGATTAATGCCGATATGAATTTACAAGTCGATTGTTGCGATTTTTTTTTTTTACTCAAATTTAGAAAATACCATTCAGTAAACTTGTACATGTACACTGTAAGACTTGTATGAAGTTGTATTATTTATTGATCTGAAACTTCAGTTTTATAACTGTGAGCCACTGTATTTAACAAACAGGTTGTAACCTTTTTCATGTTAGAACAGCATTGAAATAAAATATTAAGGCTTAATGTTCCATTAATATAACATTCTTCCATGCTTAAGGTGTGAAAGTTAGACGTTTTGTTGAATATTTTTCCATCAAAAATGGATGTTAAAAAAAATCGATTCGGCTGCCTATTGAATCGATTCGAGAATTGCGTGCTGTTGTATCGCGCTATATTGCCGAATCGATTTTTTTTAACACCCCTACTTGACAGATATATACATCGGTGGCCGTAAGGATTTGGATTACAGTTGACAAATATAAACGTCCACGGCTAGGGGAAAATATGTCAGGTTGAATTCTGAATAAAGGGCTGGTCCACTTATGTTCCACAGTAGTAAAGTGATCCCCAAAACGCTTTATTACAGTGCATTGCTTATGAGATAGATTCTATGAATTAAGCTGTTAGATCAAAATCAACTTAGATGTTCCTGCACGACTCAGTGGTAATTGATTCAAGCAGCGTTAAGGAAGAGCACCAAGAATTTGTGGTGTATCCGCATTCATTCATTGCAAATTGTGCTGGATTTAGTCACTACTTTAGCTTCTCCAGGTTTTTACCATTGTATCTGTGTAGCTGTAACACCAGTTGTCAGGTCTAATCTCCATTTACACACACACGTGCACACGCACGCATGCACACACACGAAAAAGAAAAGCTGATTTGTATTGCAAAAAGAAGGCCTTACAACTCCTTTTTTCTACTCCTCATTTGCTCCTAGCATCCAACTGTAGTAAAATCTAAAATGAGAAGACAAGCATGTTTCATTTTTAACACAGTTTTTGTCTTTCAAGGAAAGAATACACTGTGGACTGTCAAGCTGTGAGTAGCGGGGGGAAAATGCAAGAAAATACACTCCCCATATTAATAGTACAGTGAACTTTAGGGATGTACAACTTGAATGTGGTAACTTGAATTGAGATGTGGATTGACTGTTAAAAACAAATGCCAAATCAGCGTTTTTGGATTCGAGTAGAATGAACGAGGAGGCTACTATGTACTAGTTTCACAGCAATAATAGAGTGGCAACACTAGGGTTGCCAACTGTCCCATATTAACCGGGACGCCCCGCCTTTTGGGCTAAATTGTTATGTCCCGTACGGGACCTCAAAAGTACCGTGAAATAATTCTCAATTTTTACACGAAATGCTGCAAACGGCATCTTTGCCATTTTTGGATCACGGCTGCTCCCGTAGGTTGACAAGTGACAAGGAAGTTGCTCGTAGCCAATAAAATGAGTTGCTGGGTGTGACGTTATGTGGAGATCTTGCAAGGTAAGAGAGGCAACTAGAGAGAGAGAGAGAGAGAGAGAGAGGCGCTTCCTGGTTTCATCACAGCTTCATGTCGCCTACACTCTAACCGACGATCTTAATACGTCGGCTGCGAATGTATCAGTGGGAGCAATACAAGATGTATTCTCATACTATTTATGAACAAATACTGCGAGAATGTAGCTTGCTGGCAAGTTTCACAATCAGCGCTTAACACAGCAAACCTACAGGTCCTAGATCAGCTAAAACGGCAATGTCACGAAGCACGGCACCTGTCAGCCAATCACAGGCATCAGGCACCGTCACGTGCATTTGTTGTACCGGTTTATACTGCACAAGTGGCTAGAAAATAATAATAATAATTAGGGGTGTGAATTGCCTAGTACCTGACGATTCGATTCGTATCACGATTCACAGGTCACGATTCGATTCGATACCGATTAATCCCGATACGAATTTATAAGTCGATTGTTGCGATTTTTTTTCATTCAATTTAGAAAATACTAATCAGTAAGCTTGTAGAGTGTAAGATTTATATGAAAATGTATTATTTATTTATCTGAAATTTCAGTCTTATAGAGGTTGTAATCTGTTTCATGTTTGAACAGCATTAAAATAAAATATTAAGGCTTAATGTTCCGTTCATATAACATTCTTCCATGCTCAAGGTGTGAATCCTAAAAAAAAAATAAATAAATAAAAAAATCAAAAAAAAAATCGATTCTGCCGATTATTGAATCGATTCGAGAATCGCGCGATGTAGTATCGCGATATATCGCAGAATCGATTTTTTTAAAACACCCCTAATAATAATAATAATAATAATAATAATAATGATGATGATAATAATAATAATAATGTGTAGTGTCCTCCGGTCGGTTAGGAAGAGAGAATGGATAAACCTGTAAGAAAGAAAAGAAAGAAAAGTCTCCATGGAAAAAGTCACGCTCCTCTTTTGCATTTTATTATTTTTTGCATCTGTTGTTTTTTTTTTTTAAAGTAAAGAGACAAATTGTGGTTTCTTTGAGGTTTAGTATGAGGTTACATAATGATGGCCTGCAGTAAGATTAACTCTTTGACCGCCATAAACGTTTAAAAACGTTCAGTATAATCCTAGGATTGGCCGCCATAGACGTTAATTGACGTCTACTATGTTTTTTTATGGAAACGGGTGGAGGAAAGCCTTGGGCAGCTGTGCTCCAAGTATCAAGCCGATCGGGTTACTATAATGGGTATTCCTGACCACTAGATGGCTGTGATGAGTCTTTTGGACAAGATCGGGTAGGAGACAACAGTAGAAGAAGAGAGGCTGAGCTAGAGTGTTGAGGGGGAGAGAATGGCTAACTTGGCTAAGGGAGTCAAAAAAGGCTACAGATGGCAAGCAGCTCACGCTTGATCCTTATTTTCAAAGCTCAAAAGCATCGACCAGTGCTCAAGAGCACAGTGATGACGGGGTTAAGTCATAGTTGAAGCGGTGGCGCGGCCGTTTCGACCACGTCCTAAGGCCCCACCGGCTAACGATGCTAATAACGTCCTAAGGCCCCACCGGCTAGCGATGCTAACACCGGAGAAAAGTGGTGCACAACCGAGCACGTCTGCACAGATGACGTTTCATCGGACGATGACGACTACTATGGGTCCGATGCAAGACAGTCTTGGACAGCCTTCCAAAGAACGTGAAGGTAAGCGCTAACATGCTAAGAGATTGCTAGTAAGATTACTTTTCGGGCGATCTGCTAGCAGCGTGTGTAAATGTGCTGATATACACTAAAACATCTATTACCTATACAAACGTGAATGTATATTTTATAGATCGTGCTCACAGCAACGTCCGACCGTTGGTTCTACGACAAAGAAAGGTAAAAAAAAAACGTTTTCAATACACCGCAACAATAAAAGGAAAGTATTTCGATAGTATTGTAATTGTATATGTTTCTTTCAGCTCCTACCCAAAGTGACCCTTCTCACATTGAGCAGAACAAAGGTAAAAAGAAAAAAAAAAAGATTCTCCACAGCACTAATAAAATATTTGATGGTAAACGTCTTCTATAATTTACAGAATGTGCATCAACCAATACATCCAAGAAAAAAAGGTAAACATGCACACACACACACACATTGTATCACAGTGCTCTAAAATAATATATGATATTGAAATGTATATTTGCAGATCCCAAAGTCTGGCTGGCATGAAGTTGATGAATTCGGCTGGCAGCCAACCATCTTCCCCTTTGCTGCAAAACCAGGACCAAGGGATGCTGCAGCAGAGCTGAATTCCCACCTGCCAGCTGACACCCTGGAGCTCTTCATCACGGATGAACTTCTCCAGCACATCGTTCATCATACCAACCTCTACGCAAATCAGTCCATGCAGAAGCAGACTGACAAAAACTGTTGCGCACGTGTAAATAGTTTGCAGAGTTTTCCAAATTGTTTGTTCGGATTGCTACTGTTGCATGTAAATAAACTGTTATTTTGCAATCAAAAAACATTTTTTATTGTTGGGGTAGTGTTTTATAGAAGTTTAGGTGTTTGTAGAATCACTCATGCAAAAAAAAAAAGTGCCAAATTCACTAGAGTGCATGAAATAACATCGTTTCACAAAAAGCTTGATTTCTCCGTATTTTGGAAGAAAATAGAGGATTTGGGTGAAACGAAGCTGTTTTCTATTGTTGATTACTGAAGATCCGAATAAGGTAGAAACAAACTTTTTTTTTAGATGAAAGATGAGACTTCAATCTTTCATTTGGTAGTATCCGCGTTTCCATAGTCCTAACACAACTTTTTCTGTGGAGCTTGAAAGATCGGTAAAATTCTGTAAATCAGCTGGCAGTATGGGGTTACCTTTTCCGAAAATGGCTGGCAGTCAAAGAGCTAAAGGGAATGTACAAACTTTGTGCATTTCTAATCTAATCAGAATATACACTGATTTCACACATCATGCTCATACCACCATGGCACCGTGCCGTGCACCTTTCCCTTATTTCGGGATGAGAAAGTTGGCAACCCTAGGCAACACATGCGACATAATACGTATATGGGGGTTCACAACTTCACACTACTGTGTGAATTGGAATGAAGTGGATTTAACCAACTAATGAGTATTATATGAAATTGTTAAGCAGTCCGTCAATGGAATGTAATTGAGCTCAGCAGGTCTGGGTGACGATGAAAGATATTGGTCTAAAAATTGATGTTAATTATACTACTATTATGTAGTTTAGGCTTGATAGAAAATAACACATCTCCCAAAGAAAAATAATTGTTTCAAACTATTATAACGGTTGTTTGTGCAAAACTATAGAAGACCAGGTGTGCTATGTGCTTGAAGAATAAGAAAAGAAAAAAAATAAGGACAAAAATAACTTGTTCCCTTGGCACATTTAAAATTACACTGGACTATGAGATATTTGTGTGTTTTAAATGACTGTAACCCTTTTCTTGTGTAAATCATGTGTGCTCATTTTATAATTGGAATTTGTATTTGTTCTGGAAATGATGTGTAAGTAAATAACTACAAACTTGGACATTGGACCATAGAGACCTCCTAGGTTAGCTTAGTGATAGCTAGCTAGCTAGCTAGTTGGTACAACAGAGGCATTTCAAACTTCAAAACACCCTGCATTAATTCTGCTGTTGGCCAGTGTACGGAAAGAGACCCTGAAGGTTAACGTTATTTTGAGCTAAAAAGGAAAACATTCCATAGGTGTTGCACATACAGTCTTGCTACATGCTGTTACGCTAATATGAGGCTTGGTAAAGCGCTTTGGATGAGATATTGTGTAGATAAAGTGATGTATAAGCATACTCCATTTACCAATAATGATTTTTTTTCCTTTTTTTTCTTTTTTTCTTTTTTTCTTTTTTGTTTTTTTGTTTTTTTGTTTTTTGTTTTTGTTTTTACAGGGTGGTGGGGGACTATGACGTGTTTTTCAGATTCAGGATTCGCTGCTGAATGATAAACACATAGTGAATGTGGGTTTTGGGTGTGAGTCCAAGCTTTAGTAAACTTATCACAAACTATGTTCCAAGACAGTTTAGTATGATTTCACATCTTACCAAATTTCCCTGTGAATTGTGATTTACAGTAGAGGTAAGATCTAACCTAAAAAATCCAGCCCGACCCAGGCCCGCGGGCATTAAAGCCCGACCCAGCCCGATCCCGACCAATTAACTTGATGTGCAGGCCCGAGCCCGAAGCAAACCCAAAATTTCAATTTATCCCATAGTATTTTTGGCAGAAAAAAACGCAAGATTCTTTAAGGTTAAAAAAATTGACATATTTTTATGATCATGATAAATACATTTGCACAACGAAATAACGCTGGAACACAGAATAAGAGGCCAGACAAAGAGAGTGAAAGAGAGATCTTGATGCGCACTCGCTTAATTACGCGGAGAAATACTGCAGACCACTAGGCTTTAAATAGAATAATGCAAATCAAATAAATGGGAAAAGATATATGAAATTTGTTATTTCTATAGTTTTGTTTAAACGAAATTTAAAATAAAAGCTTTAATTTTCTCTATCTTTAATTTGGTCTGAAAATGGAAAAGCTAACGAAATGATCGAAGAGCAAGAACACAGAAATACAATAAATCTACATAAATAACTAGATAAATTAATGAAGAATAACATTTTTTATTTTAATGATTTGCATTGGAACTCACAAAAACAACCTGCTTTAAGAAGCATTGAAACAAAATAAATAGTTTAGTTTAGTATCGACACATCGTTTTAGTATACATTTTTTTAAACATATTGTCACGCCGCCACCAGGGTCATGCTTTTATTTGTCACAGTCAGGTTCCTGTTTTATTTTGAAATTACTAACTCTCATCTCACCCCAGGTCACTTACCCTTCCTGCAGCTCACTGATTACCGGTCCACGCCCATGATCACCACCACCTGTTCCCAATCAACCCGGACATAAAAGCCACCTGATTCCTCCCCTCAGTGCCGAAGTGTCACATCTCAGTGCATGGAAGCGTCCTCACAGTCCTCGATTCACAGTCCTTGTCCTATGTCTTGCCTTGCCTTGCCTTGTCTTGCGTCCTTAGTTTGCCCCTTGTTTTCCTCCCTAGCGGAGCACCTTTAGTTGTCCCTGTTTTTGAGTGCCCTTGTTTTATCTCCAGTTTGGAGCTCTTTTTGTTCTGCCTTTTTTCCCTCCTTGAGAGGTGTTTTTTGGTTCAATTGATTAAAGCTGCAGCCTTGTTGGCCAACTTACACTCTGCGTCTGAGTCCTACCTCCTCGCTGCGTGTCAGTACACTTCGGCCAGCATGGACCCAGCGGAGAAGTTGGAGGCTGCACTTCGACGACAGGCCGCCCGCCTGTCGCACACGGAGGAGGTCCAGCAGGCTATGGTCACCCGGATGGGAGAGCTCGCTGGACAGGTGCAGGAGCTAGTGAGCCACCTGCAACACTCCACACCGACCGTCACGAAACCAGAGACCGCAGAACCACCGATCCCGACTCCAGCCTTAGCCGGGGCTGGATTGAGACTGGCTCCCCCGGAGCGATACGCGGGAGACCAAGGACAATGTCAGGCATTCCTGACCGAATGCGACTTACACTTTGAACTCTCACCACAGGCTTTCCCCACCGACCGTTCCCGTGTGGCCTTCATGATTTCCCACCTGACGGGACGAGCCAGAGACTGGGCCACCGCGGAATGGGCACGGCACTCCCCGACTTGCTCAACTGCAGCCGGGTTTAGCAGGGCACTTCGTCTTGTTTTCGATCCCACCAACATGGATCGGGAAAAGACTCGAGAGCTAAGCAACCTCAGACAAGGCCGAGAATCGGTTAATGACTATGCGATCCGATTCCGAACTCTAGCGGCTAAGAGTGGCTGGAATGAGACAGCCCTCGTTGATCATTTTTTGAAGGGGCTCTCCGCTGCTATGCAAGAACTCCTACTACCCGTGGACTTACCTAGCGACTTGGACTCGTTGATCTCGCTGGCCATCCGCACCGATCACCGGAGGCGAGATCTCATGTATACCAGCGGACACCATCGAAGGACCGGCTCCGGATTCTTTCGGCACCCCACAGCAAGGGAATCACCACAAGGGGCACTTCCCCAGTCATCCACATCGGGGAGGCCCAGCGAGAGTGGCGAGGAGCCAATGCAGCTTGACCGCGCCCGACTGACTCACCAGGAACGCCAGCGACGTCGTCAAGAGGGGCGATGCTACTATTGTGGAGAAAGAGGACATTTGGTGGTAGCTTGTCCCACCAAGCGAGGCCCTCCGGTGAGCTCCGACCCTCACAAACCGGTCAAGGACCGAAAATTCACGCAAATCACGATTTCCTGCAATACCACTTCCACAGACCTACTAGCTCTCATTGACTCCGGAGCGGACGAGAGCCTCATGGATAGGGGTCTGGTGAAGAAATTGCAGGCCGGCACGGAACCACTTTCTACCCATATGAGGGCCAGGGAGCTCAATGGCAAAGACCTATTCCTCATCACGCACGTCACAGAGCCACTCGAGATCCACATTGGGCAGCACAGAGAACTCCTTCGTTTTCATGTCTTCCGCTCCCCATCACACACACTGGTCCTGGGACACCCCTGGTTGCAGTTGCACAACCCCCGCATCGACTGGCGATCGGGGCAAATCCTGGACTGGGGAAAAGACTGTGAACACCATGGGTTGGCGCGGCCAGCGGCAGAGGCACCTCCCGCTGCCATCCGCCAGGTGACTCTTGTGAATGACCAGGAATACCCGGACCTGAACACCGTTCCCACCTGCTATCATCCTCTCAGGGAGGTGTTCAGCAAAACCAAGGCCATGTCACTTCCTCCACATCGATCCTATGACTGTGCAATTGAGCTGATTCCTGGGTCTTCCATTCCCAAAGGGAGATTGTACTCGGTTTCGGGCCCCGAACGCAAGGCCTTGAACGAGTACATCGACACGTCTTTGAAAGCAGGACTTATCCGGCCATCGTCATCGCCAGCTGGAGCTGGGTTTTTCTTCGTGGGCAAGAAGGATGGTTCGTTACGCCCTTGTATTGACTACAGCCCCTTGAATGAAATCACAGTCAAGAACCGTTATCCTCTGCCTCTGATGTCCTCAGTATTTGACCAGCTCCAGCAAGCCAAGGTGTTCACCAAATTAGATCTTCGCAACGCCTATCATCTCGTCCGTATTCGTGCAGGGGATGAGTGGAAGACCGGCTTCAATACTCCCCGAGGCCACTATGAATACTTAGTCATGCCCTTTGGACTCACGAATGCGCCAGCAGTTTTCCAGGCCATGATTAATGACGTGCTCAAGGACTTCATCGACCAGTTCGTATATGTTTATCTGGACGACATATTAATCTACTCACCGGACTTGAAGACCCACCAGCACCATGTTACCCAAGTCTTGAAACGCCTGCTTGACCATCAACTCTATGTAAAGGCTGAGAAGAGCCTTTTCCACACCGACACCATCTCATTTCTGGGATTCGTGGTATCCCCGGGCAAGGTCGAGATGGAGTCGGAGAAGGTCAGCGCAGTCAGGGACTGGCCCACACCTGAATCCAGGAAGAAGGTGCAACAATTCCTGGGATTCGCCAACTTTTACAGACGCTTCATCCGCAACTTCAGCTCCATCGCTGCTCCTCTCCATGCCTTGACATCACCACAGCAACGCTTTGCCTGGACCCCGGAAGCCAATACCGCATTCAACCAACTCAAGAAACGTTTCACAGAGGCTCCAATACTCAGAGTTCCTGATCCTACCCGCCAGTTCATTGTCGAGGTAGATGCCTCAAATCTGGGCGTCGGAGCCGTGCTATCCCAAAGGAGCCAGGAGGATGGAAAAGTGCACCCCTGCGCCTTCTTGTCTCGGAAACTATCAAAGGCCGAGCGCAACTACAGCGTTGAAGACCGAGAATTGCTGGCTGTAAAGGTCGCCCTAGAAGAATGGAGGCACTGGCTGGAGGGCGCGGAACACCCTTTCATTATATGGACAGATCATCGCAACCTGGAGTACCTGCGCCAAGCAAAAAGACTAAACCCCCGACAGGCCAGGTGGTCCTTGTTTTTTAACAGATTTGCTTTTTCTCTGACCTACAGACAAGCAAGAATGTCAAAGCGGACGCTCTCTCACATATTCATGACCCGGAAACCACAGCCATCGAACCAGAACCCATCCTGCCTAAAGACTGCATAATAGGAACCATGTCCTGGCAAATAGAAGAGGAGGTCAAGGAGGCACTCCAGGACACAGTCAAGCCGAAGGAGTGCCCACCACGGCGGCTTTTCGTCCCAGAAACCCTAAGAGCTCAGGTGATCAACTGGGCCCACACCTCCCGTCTCTCTTGTCATCCAGGCACTCGCAGGACCCTGTTCGCTGTCGCTCGAAGATTCTGGTGGCCGTCTATGGAGGCCTCGGTACAGGAATATGTAAAGGCCTGCCCAGTCTGTGCTCGGAATAAGTCGTCGAATCAACCCCGGATGGGTCTCCTTCAGCCTCTGCCGATCCCCTCAAGACCTTGGGCTGAAATCTCGATGGATTTTGTCACTGGACTCCCCACATCAAATGGTAAAACCACAATACTTACAGTTGTTGATCGCTTCTCAAAGATGGTCCGATTCATTCCATTACCCAAACTACCCTCCGCCAAGAAAACAGCAGATACCATGATTGACCAAGTATTCCGAACCCATGGATTCCCGCGGCACATTGTGTCCGACCGCGGGCCCCAGTTCGTCTCTCGTTTCTGGAATGAATTTTGCAGAGCCATAGGGGCCAAGGCGAACTTAACCTCAGGCTACCACCCAGAAGCCAATGGACAAGCCGAGAGACTCAACCAGCAGCTGGAGACCGGGCTGCGATGCTTGGTCTCCCAAAATCCATCCTCATGGAGTAAAAACTTGGTCTGGGTTGAATTGGCACATAACTCTTTACCTACCTCTGCCACAGGAATTACGCCTTTTAAGTGCGTGCACGGATACGATCCGCCGTACTTCGCGGACCTGGAGGAGGAAGCCTCAGTCCCCTCGGTCCTCGCCATGATCCGCCGATGTCGCCGTATCTGGTCAGCAGCTCGACTGGCACTTCAACGTCAAGGCGATAGGGTAAAAAGAGCTGCTGACCGGAGGAGGAGGGCCGCACCACAGTACCAGCCGGGGCAGAAGGTATGGCTTGCGACAAAGAATCTTCACCTCAAGGTTCCCTGTCCAAAGTTGGCCCCGAGATTCGTGGGGCCATTCCCGATTGCGAAGACTATAGGCCCTGCCGCCGTGCGCCTTCGCCTGCCTCGATCCCTCCGCACCCACCCCACATTCCACGTGAGCCAGGTCAAGCCAGTCCAGGACAGTTCCCTGGTCCCGCCCGAGCCCGCGCCGCCCCCTCCGGAGATGGTGGAGGGGGGCCCGGTCTATAAAGTGAGGAAGTTATTAGACGTCAGAAAGCGGGGCCGGGGACACCAGTACCTGGTTGACTGGGAGGGTTACGGGCCTGAAGAACGGCAATGGGTGCCCGCCCGATTCATTGTAGACCCCTCCCTCATCGACGATTTTTACGATGAACACCCCGAGATTCCTGGGCCGTCAGCCGGCCGTTGAGGGGGGGGTACTGTCACGCCGCCACCAGAGTGGCGGGTCATGCTTTTATTTGTCACAGTCAGGTTCCTGTTTTATTTTGTAATTACTAACTCTCATCTCACCCCAGGTCACTTACCCTTCCTGCAGCTCACTGATTACCGGTCCACGCCCATGATCACCACCACCTGTTCCCAATCAACCCGGACATAAAAGCCACCTGATTCCTCCCCTCAGTGCCGAAGTGTCACATCTCAGTGCATGGAAGCGTCCTCACAGTCCTCGATTCACAGTCCTTGTCCTATGTCTTGCCTTGCCTTGCCTTGCCTTGTCTTGCGTCCTTAGTTTGCCCCTTGTTTTCCTCCCTAGCGGAGCGCCTTTAGTTGTCCCTGTTTTTGAGTGCCCTTGTTTTATCTCCAGTTTGGAGCTCTTTTTGTTCTGCCTTTTTTCCCTCCTTGAGAGGTGTTTTTTGGTTCAATTGATTAAAGCTGCAGCCTTGTTGGCCAACTTACACTCTGCGTCTGAGTCCTACCTCCTCGCTGCGTGTCACATATATTTATTTTAAAAAAAGTCAGCGAGAGAGAAGCCCGGCCCGACCCGACCCGAACGTAATGATTGACATTTTAGGCCCAGGCTCGGGCTAAAGATCTTACCTCCAATTTACAGTATAGCTACAATGGTGATTTCTATGGTGATGAGTACATCTTCTGTATAGCCTACTTGTTTTTACAGAAACTGTGGTATTCCTCACATTTGTTCATTTTGCCAAATATAATGATCTGGATTTTGATAACTAGATATAATGACACTTTTCATCCTCAACTGTCATCTAATCAGTTTCATAGGTTGGATCTCGGTCAGTATCATCAATGTTGCTTGAAAAAAAAATAATGAATGGAAATCTATTAATATTTCATAAAAGATAAATAACAGTCACTTAAACTAACACACATATACATTGGCACTTACTGTAGTTTGTCACTGAATCTCACTTTCTAGGATGTTTTTGTGGGAGGTAGAGACTGGTTTAATGGGCGCAGATGAATCAGCAAAACTGCTGAGCGCAATAATGGACTGTCCCCTATATTGTATGTCAAAATTGGAACAAAACCTTCATTCATCTGAACGATATGGCACACTTATGGAAGTAGCTCATCATCATGCTAGTTTTCAGCAGCAAATATTGTTTCTCTATATTGTTGATTTTCATCTATTGCTGGTGGGTCTGGAATGTTTCTCTAATATGTGAATTTAAACCACAAATGTGTATTCCAAAGAGAAGAGCTATCATGGGTTTATTAATGAAGGTGCTGCCCAGATTTGTAAACAGTGCACACTCTTTTAACTCAGCAGCTACAGATGGACTGTTCATCTCTTCAGGCAAGTCGGGGACACACAATGTGCTTCCACTGTATTGCCTTCGTTCTTTGAAGCACAACAGTAAGGAACCATATCATGAAGTGCGTGGCTCGTCTTTTGTGCTCTACCCAGGGTGTGCATGTGTGTGTTTGCGAGCACCATCTCACTCTCCTTGGGCAGCACTATCAACAACTTGTGAGCAAATGGTGCACAGCAGGCGCCGTGCCATTGAGTCTCTGGGAAGAAAGTGTAATTGTTTCAGTAATTATGTGCGAACAACAACATCAATTTGGGGGGCCTCTCCTCCATATAGCGGGAAATTGGGAGAGGTGGAACGAGCCCACTAGACCAGCTGAGGACTGACTGACATCCAGACAACAGTGCCTCTTGATCTGCTGTTTATTCTGTGTCTACCTTCAGCTCTCACCTCTATGCAAAGTCGTTAAATGTTGTGGGTGGGAGGATCAGCTGATAACTCTGTTTGACAAATCTCAGTTGAGGGCAGCACCAATGTGTACTTTTATGTGAGTCTTCAGAGTTGGGGCAGTGTCTTAAAGAAGGCTTTGTTCTTACCAAGTATCAATACCACTAGTACTTTTGATACATAAAATGCCCAATACAACAAAAACAATGACATATAATTTTAATGAAAGACCTATATATCCCAACATAACATTTTTCCTTAAAATTGCATGGAATTAATGGAAATTTTATATTATCTTTTTCAATTTGTTCATAAAATACACATTTTGTACATAACACTATAAAAATGAATTTAAATAAATATATAAATAAATAAATACATTCGTAATGTGCAAATTTTAGTCATGTGTGCCTTATGTTCCTGATTGTAAAACGGCCACAAGAGAGTCCATTGCGAGCACCGATATCTTAAAATAAGGCCAGGTATTGGCCCAATATATTTACCTGATATCGAACTTGCTCATCCCTAATTAAATATCTCATATCAAGGCAAAATATGCTCATTATTTTGTATCAGGTAGTTTTGTGTAAGAGCATTTCACTTCTTTCAAGCATTTTCTCCCTCAGAAAGATTAAAGATGGGGAAAAAATAGAAAAGGAGTAGTATAAATAAATCATCTGAACATGGCTCCGTCTGCCCCCAGGTTGCCAAGGTGTGCACACCAGAACAAGCAGCACAATGCCTATTGAAGTAAAGCATAAAACGTGGGAAAAACTGTTTACTTTTTTACATTCGATTTAATTGTGTATGCTTTTTATGCATTGCAATATTATAGTGCAGCATTTTGCTCAGTAATAAACTCTTTACAAACGTTTTGGGTTTTTTGGTAAGAGGCTGGAAAAAATTAAGTACATTTCTATTCAATTCAGAGGTGCATGAGAGATTGAGTTATGGAACAATTTAAACTTAATTAATAATTGCATTGATGATAATAATTGAGATTTTGTGGCATTACGATGGGATGCATCACTTGGCTGCAATCATCAGAAATGCTGTTGCTTCACTCTCGACTAGTTTGTGAGCTAAAGAAGAAGAACATGACGTCAGCTATGGCAAGCTGTGCGACTATGAAAATACCTCAGCCGAATTTCTGCTTACTATGATACTGTCATCAAAAGAGGAGTGAAAAACAGAGAAGTTCTTCCACCACATCAAATTGAAGTCCTCAGTTGGTTTAATTGGCATTCCACTTTTCCACGATTTTGGTGAACTGTGAATTGACATTGTTGTGAATTAAATGTAATTTGTCTTTTCTGACTCTGCAGAAACACTTATGGACAGTCGGTGGGCTACAACAGAGCTGGCCTGGACTACATTCCCAGAGAGCGGGGTGAGCATATGTTGCCGGTGTTTTTTGGCCCCACCCTCTCCGTTTATTCCCCTTTAACAACATTTGTTCCATTTGCTCGTTAATAGAGCCCCGAGTGTCTTGCGCAGCACACCTACTGTTTTATTGCTTTGTTTTTGCAGCGTGTTTGCTTTTCTGGGATACTAAAAACGCAAATCAGAAACACGCTGTGTGACGTGGGGGAAGCAACTGCGGAGTTTTAGTTTTAAAGAAAACAAACGCTAAAAGCTTGATGAGCCACACACAATGTGCATCGTGTTGTCTGAACAAACAAATGTGCAAACATGCAGATAAACTAGAGCAAATCCCCACAGTGTGCAAGAACTGCTAGGAAGAATTGGGCAGAGAAGAATTGAAATGACCCCCTCATTATCCTAACATAAATCAAACATAACTACAATGGATACTCGTAAATACCATAAGAAATAAAAGGTTAAAAAAAATAATAAAAATATCCTATTATCAAGAAAAAAATAAAAATGTTACTGGAACAAACATTCAGATTTTTCAGTGAAAATATGTAAATTTTATGAGAATAAAGTCTTACTCTTACAAAAGACAAAAAAAAAAAGTCAATCTTTATAACAACAAAAACAATAAAGACATTATTATTGGTATCCATCCATCCATTTTCTTGACCTCTTATTCCTCACAAGGGTCGCGGGGGGTGCTGGCGCCTATCTCAGCTGGCTCTGGGCAGTTGGCGGGGGACACCCTGGACTGGTTGCCAGCCAATCGCAGTATTATTGGTATAAAAGCCATAATTGTACAAGAATAGACGTATTTTTTTAGTGATAGACCGATATGGTTTTTTCAAGGCTGATACCGATACAGATCATTCGTAGTCAAGGAGGCCGATAACCGATATTTCAAGCCGATATTCTTTGCAGTAAAAAAAAAAAAAAAAAAGTCCTTTTAAACTATATTAACAGATTTGTTTAAATAATTATAACAAAGGTTGCAGTGAGCTTCCAGGGTTATTATAATAATAAAATTATTGATAATAATAATAATAATAAAAAAATGATATTATTTTTTATTATGTATTTATTATTTTAATTTATTAATTATAAAATAACAATTAAAAAGCAAGTAAATAAATCCCTAAAGATTTCTACTGTAAATAAAGTTTTCTAAAATTTCAACATTTTTTTTTTAAATAAAGTGTAGGGAGTTACTATTTTTTATAAAGTGGAAATTTAAATAGATCCATAAATGAAAACAATTTCTATTTATTTATCCATCCATCCATTTTCTTGACCGCTTATTCCTCACAAGGGTCGCGGGGGCTGCTGGCGCCTATCTCAGCTGGCTCTGGGCAATAGGCAGGGAACACCATGGACTGGTTGCCAACCAATCGCAGGGCACACAGAGACGAACAACCATCCACACTCACACGCCCACCTAGGGACAATTCGGAGCGCCCAATTAACCTGCCATGCATGTCTTTGGAATGTGGGAGGAGACCGGAGTACCCGGAGAAGACCCACGCGGGCACGGAGAGAACATGCAAACTCCACCCAGGAAGGTCCGAGCCTGGACTCGAACCGGAGACCTCAGAACTGGGAAGCGGACGTGCTAACCACTCGACTACCGTGCCGCCCCTATTTATTTATGTATTTATTTATTTATTTTAAATCATTAAAAAATAATAAAATAGACAGATTTGTTTAAAAAAAAATGTAACAAAAATTGCAGCATTTCCAGGGTCATTGGCATGTGTTAAAGCTACTATATGGAGGATTTCCCCAAAAAATATCTTAACAATAGCCTTTTTATTTGACCATTTATGACTAAAGGCCTCAGTATGCTTCTGCGAGAGGCTCGCGTCGAGGCGTCACGTTGGAGCTCCGCTCGTGCGTTTGCCTTCCGACTTGTGCGCAATACACATCGGTGTCTGCTGGAGTTTCACACCAAGTCCCGCTGTCGCTATGGCTGGGCCGCCACAGAGTGGCGATTCCTCTGCATTTTATGACGGATTCAGGAAGTTCAATTTAATTCAGAAACACGAAACAAAGCCGGGGGGAGAGTAAGTTCATCACCGTGGCAATTAATTATTGCCAATTTGCACCGGTGTCGGCCGTAAACTCGCCAAAACACAACAGCCGTGCGCTTAGCGAACACAGTTTTTTTTATTTATTTTTTTATTTTTTGTTATTGTTGTTTTCCGCCTCTCGTCCCAGGCACATATCCACATGCACAGCCGTGGTCTCCGAGCAGGGAAGTCGATTTGCGCCGCCCAGATAGTTTCCGCCAGTTGCCTTCACGGAAACTATCTGGGCGGGGAGAGAGAGAGAGAGAAAAAAAAGAAAAAACGCCATCGAACGGACCAATCAGAAGCGAGCGACGCCCCGCCATCGACGTGCGTCCAAGGATTGGCGACGTGTGCACGTCGGCCGGCCACGAGCGACGCAGCACTTAAAATTCATGGCTCGCGTCGATCATGTGATCGACGGCGCTCATCGACGCGAGAGCAAACGTGGAGGCATAAATTAGGCTTAAAACATATTCTAATTAGTAGATCAACATCTTAGCTGTTCACAATGGGTACTCCTACAAGCCTCTGGCCAATATTATTTAGGAAGCGTCCGGTCCAAATCCTTCGAATTTCCCGACCTCTGTCTGCGGGATGTGACGTCATGCATGTTCTCGTCAGTTGTTTCCTGTAGTCGCGAAGACGGAACTAGTACAGATTTTCGCTGCCCCAGACACCCGCTGTTACTCCGCGGAAGGCTGCTTAAAAAAAATGAAAACAATGACAAGTGCCACGAAAAAAAAAAATCTAAACTTGATAGTGATCGACGCCGGGCAAGAACGAGAGTGAACATTGGTTTGACATTTCAGCGGTGGAAAGAGTTGAGATCGGACTTGGATTAGAAAAGTGATTCACAGCTGGCTTTCTTTCTACTCCAAAAGGTAAGAAGCGAGTATCTTGACATTTAGAAAAAAAATGTGTTGTTGTCAAATAGCAGTAACCTCAAGATCGATCACTTCTCGGTGGTAACTATTGGGGTGAAAGTGAGGTGGACGGCAATATTTAGCGTGAAAGGGGCGGCAAAGTTGAATGTAATAGAACAGAATGACTTTATGAAGAACAGACGTTCTATTCCGCGGCGTTTCAATCAGACTAAATCTTGCCTTATTTTCCTCCGTGAAAACAGCCTATTGCAGCTACATTATGCTAACGGAATGTGAACAGTACTACTGAATGGCGATAACATTCACGGCCATATCACACTAAGTAGTGAATGGGTCTATATGTTTTTCACAATCGTCAATTTCCATAAATGACAGCCCACCTTTCGGCTCATGCACAATGACGCTAGCCTGGGGACGACATACACTAATAATGACTAGAATCAGGTTGACGCCCGTCGAGCGGGGTGACTACAATATGTAACTGCATATTAACATCGGAATGAGGTCCAATTAATTGACGTAATTTGCACATGGTTTTGGAGTACAGCACAGGACTGGACTTCGACCGACTAAAGCAATATGATCTGCACGTCCCGTGGACAATTGTTTAGTGGGGATCGAGAGTCTCATCCCGTGAAGTGGCCAGCTTTGTATAATATTATAAAACTTCTTACCTCTGAAAACATAGTTTAATTGGATATGAAGAGCCCAGTCTTCAGTATTGAGGTCGTGCACGTACGAGTGCGCGCAGCGTGTACGAGTGTGCAGTTTGTTTTCGGCCACAGGTGGCAGTAGCGATTTGAAATTTTAAATCTTCCATACAGCTGCTTTAAGCTAAATAAAAATAAATAAATGAAAAATAAAAAGCAAGTAAATAGATCCCGAAAGGTTTCTACAATAAATAAAGTTTTGTAAAATTTCAACATAATTTCTTAATTTAATTTTTGTTTTAATAAAAAGTGTAGGGGGTTCCCATTTTTTTGTAAAGTGGAAATATAAATCGACCATAAATGAAAAGTTCCCTATATCTCACTGATTGACAAATGCATGCGAATGTAGCTCATTTGGGGTATTTGTTAGGGTTTGTAAAATGTTTCAAAAGATCTCCGCAGTGAAAAATGGTCTGAAGATGTTCCAAATGTGTTTACGACAAGTCAAAACTGACTCTCAATAAATTACAATTCCTGATGAAAACCCCCAATTCGCTATATGTTCACAAATACTCACTGCTCAGTGAGATTACCAGCTTTATCGGCCTTCAGTTTCCAAAAATGGCATTTTGACAAATATCGGCACCGATAATCGGCCTGGCCGATAATCGGTCTGTCCCTCGTATTTTTTCAAGGTAAAGTCATATTATGATATTGAAGTCAATGTTTAATGAGGGCAGAGTAATATTTTAAGAAGTAAATTAAAAAAAAAAACTCATTTGAAAAATTAAGACTAAGATTTTTTGTTGACTGAAAGGACAAAAGCAGAAGCTTAATGAGACAAATCCAAAGTCAAAACCCTACCTAATGCAACCCTCCAAATTATCGTCCCTATTTCATTAAATTTTCCCATGGCATTTGCAGTATATTCATCCTATGGCTGGGCGATAAATCGAATTACCGTAATTCAATTAATTCGGCCATTTAAAATACCACGATGTGAAAATGAGCTAAATCGTGAAATCGAGGTGCTTATAAATAAATACACATCATCTACCTTGAGCGGCTTGCTTCTGTTTACGCTCGTTGTTTTGGGGTCCTTCGCTTGGTGGCTGGGGCGCTTGCTGATTTTTATTTTATTTTTATTTTTTTAAAGAGCTCAGAATTGTTCATTCGGTAGTCTTACCGATTCAACGTCTTATAATCATTGCTCTTTTTTTTTTGTTTTTGTTTTTGTGTGTGTGTGTGTATGTGTGCGTGCGTTTGCGTGTGTGCGTTTGCGTGCATGCGTTTGCGTGCGTGCGTACGCGTGCGTGTGCGTGCAAATACATATAAATTTATACTCATTAATTCACCTCAAACCTTATAAATATCCCATTACCCTTCGCCTTAACCAGGTACTTCAGAATCTTGCCAGAGTCGTGAGGTTCAAATGGTCAGGAGACCAGAGAAAAGGTCAGAAAAAATAAAGAGAAAAGAAAGATAAATCAAAGTGAAATCCAGCACCGACCAAACACTTCCTGCCTTCCCCATGGTTACAAAATCAAAGTCTTACGCCAACCCCGGAAGCCTCTAAATTCCAACAAATTAGCGAGATCTCAAGAGACCAGAGGAAAAACTAAAGAGAGGCAGGAGGGAAGGATCGATGAGGCAGAGTGAGATCCATAGAAGCCAGTACATCCAATCCATCAAAGTGAAATCCAGCACCAACCAAACCCCTCCTGCGTGGTTACAAAACCAGAGTCTTATGCCAACCCCAGAAACCTCAAACTTCCAATAAATTGAGATCTCAAGTGACCAGAGGAAAAACTAAAGAGAGGAAGGAGGGAAGGATGGATAAAGCAAAGTGAGATCCACAGACACCAGCACCCACTGATTCAAGGGGCTGTGGGAGGGAGAGGCAAATTCTGTTTGAGTTTCAGTAGATGCTGGTGCGATGGATCTGGCATGCATAAGGACCACCACCAAAGAAAGAAGCCGTCAACCGCGGTCCAGCAAAGCGACCCAGACGCCCGGATCACCCCCGGCCCACACCCCCGAGCCCAAGGCTGCAGAACGAGGCCCGGCGGGTCCCCATAGCGCCCCACCGGTCCCCAGCCCCCATCCCCCCACGACCCCCCCGCAGCCCACCCAAACCCGCCACGACCCAGGCACGCCACCCCCGGCCCCAAACCCCCGAACACACCCCGACCCCCAACACCCAACCCCCCACCCACCCATACCTCCACCCCCCCCAAACAAGCCGCCACCCCCCCGACAACCGCCAACCAGGGGGACCACGGGGCACACCAGAGGCCCACCCGCCCCGAACCGCGCCGCCGGCCGCTTGCTGATGACGTCAGCCTACTATACCGAAGCTGCGGTATGTGACATCATCGGAAGGCGCACAGGACCTCGGAACAGCCGTATAGGCAGTTCACATCACCTCCCGTTTTTTTCCCTTTTCTTTTCACTCACAAACACGCACACAAATTAATGAACAAATTAATTAATTAATAAATGTGATGTGTATTACGCACAAGTTTGAAGGCAAACGCACGAGCGAAGCTCTGCCGTAACGTCTCCGCGTGAGCCTGACGCAGAAGTATACTAACCCCGGGTTTTCACTGGATGCGGTTGCGGTGCGGTTGCGGTGCGGTGCGTCTTGACTGCGTGCTCCGGACGGGTCAATTTTTTTGTCAATCCACACCGGCTCCGCACAGCTGCGGTCCGGCAGCTCCGTCGCCGCCCACTTCCCAACGTGCCTCGCGGGACCGCGCGCGCGCGATCATGTGGCATTTCACAACGACAAACATACAGAATGTCTGTGCTCAACAGAGAAGCAGAAAGAGAGGTGGACTTCTTTTGATTTAACTTTTTCTTCTTCTTCTGCTATGAGATTCCATGCAGCATCCTTTTTTTGGTTGTCCTTCCGCGTCCGGCTGCCGCTCAGTACGGCAAGCGAGACGGGCACAACAAGCAATCGCGAACATCAAACTCACAATACATTACAGTCCTTATAAAAAGGATGTGCCGTGTCATATATTATTTTGTGGTTTTCCACCTCCAATATAAACCTCTCCTCGTCCATGTTCGCTGGTGTCTAAACCGTGAATGAGCACATGGCCCGGCGACGCCCACGTCACGTTTTGCTGAAAAACTTGCGAAATAGGAGCTGGCGAGTGTTTTATTCTGAAAGGTAACCGGAAATTTATTTTGAAACTGCCTCGGTCTTCCTGTCCCGCTCGATGTGTTTTGTGCTAGCTTGCCATTTGCCGGAGGCCTACCGCTGCGGCGTCCGGCAAAAATAGAAAATAGGTCTATCCTTGCGGAAGGCTTGCGGCACGCCGCAGGCCTTCCGCAGTCGACACGCAACGCACCCGCAAGCGATGTAAACTGCACCATTCGAATGAATGGAATCTAATTGCTTGCGTCGCCGGACCGCACCGCAACCGCACCGCAACCGCAACCGGTGAAAACCCGGGGTGAGGCCTTTACACGGTCTCCTGGTCGGCGAAGCTAACCCACACCAACCGGCAGCGAATGCAAGTGACGGTTTCATATCACCTGGAGCTCCACATCACCGCCTGTTTGCGACTTCGGCCAAACGCTACGCTGCCTACTCGCGCACATTATGTCTGCTCCAGAAGACCAACTATAACGTCTATTATATGGAATTAGTTCGGCTTTTACAAGAGTGACGTAGAGCAAACTACAAGCATGTGCAAGGTTTGCCGAACAAGCTATTAAGTAGGAGCACAACTAACCTCTTCCAGCACTTTTGCCAAAGGCATTCGAAAGAAACGCTAGCAAAGATAAGTGCAAGCACACCATGAAACACCAAACTTTAGCTGTATTTAGTACCGGGGGAAACATTGTGACATGCACAAGAGCTTGTCTTTTGCCAGAGTCAGGCGAGTTTTTCTTGCAAGGAATTTGAGTTAATTGCAATAAAAGGTGGTGCTGATTATTTTTAAACTGTTGATCTTGAAGTTCTGTTATATACAAATGTTATTGTGAGTTGAGTTGTATTTTTGCACAAGTGGTAGAATACTGGATGTGTGGTTTACAATACCTGTTTGCAATTGTTAAAACTACTTACTTGTGGCATTTAAGTTATGCAAAAGCTATGACAAGTTGTTTTTTTTTGCATATGTATGTAACATTTAAGTTGAGCAAAAGCTATGAGTATTTTTTGCTCCAACTATGTATGTGGCATTTAAGTTGAACAAAAGGCTATGAATAGCTTTTCTTTTTTGCACACGCTTTGTGGCATTTAGGTTATGCAAAGCCATAAGTAGTATTTTTTTATTTTTTTTTATTTTGTATAAGCTGTGTATGGCTTTTAAGTTGAGCAAAAGCTGTGAGTTGCTCTTTTTTTTTTTTTTTGCACAATCTATGTGGCATTTAAGTTATGAAAAAGATATGAGTAGCTTTTTTTTTTAACAAGCTATGTTAAAGGAAGGCTCCTTTAATTTTACATGTATGGCTTGATCGGCAGTAAATAGTTAGTTTAGCTACGAAAAATGCATAAGAGCTGAAGAATACACCCTTATATTGATTTATTTAACTTTTCTTCAACATAGAAGTACTTCCGTGTTGGAACGCCCCCGAGTGGTGACGTAACAAGTGTGTATACTCGCTTGGCGAACAGTAGTTCACGCAGACATAACAACGAGGAGGACACAAACTGTCACTTATGCCTTTGTGTATTGCAAAATTTTGCAAGGCGTCGGCAAGGAAAAACCCGCGAGACCCCCCTAAAAAAAAAAAAAAAAAAAAAAAAAAAAAAAAAAAAAAACGACTTGAGTAGACAATGGTTTGTTTGCTAAGTGCTGTCAACCTCCCGAAGGACAAGCAGGCGTGCGCGCAGCGAACATTTCAGGCATGAGGACTAAGAAAATATGTTACAATTTGAGATGGGGTACGCCACACGCCTAATACTAAAGCCCAACGCAGTACCGAGTATCTTTAAAGAACCAGACGTGGGAAATAATCAAGCCGATGGAGGATCTCTGGCGGCTACTTCCGCAACTGCTAGCAACACGGAGCCTTCACTCTCACAACAGCCGGCACAAATCGAGGTCTCCCTACGGCCACTGAAAGATCTCGGAGAAGCGAAGCAAATTTAAAGCGAAAGGTAGGCATGTTTAGGGGGTGGGGGGTGGGGGGGCATTCGTTATTATACTGCACGGACTGTTTTATTTCATAATTCATTTGAGTGTGAACATCGTCAAGTACGGGGACGAGGACGTTATGTTTTATTAGCTCGTAAGTTGTTTATACTTCACAAATTGACCATGTTCATAATCTTATTTTACCAAAAAATTTATAGACTGTGGATTAGTGTCATTATCATGTGTCGTGTGCGACGTACTACATTTGTGTTCTGTCCCGCTGTTCTTCCTGTGGTAACCAGCCTAGGTAACGGCGTCTCGCATTTCCTTACTTCATTCTGTCTATAAATAAACACGGTTAATACACAACCTTCTGGCAGCCTTTCGTTTACATCATCGGGACGCTACGCAAAAAAAGAAAAGAAAAAAAACAGCTAGGGGAGGTTGGGCGCTGTAACGATGATACATTTAATTTTACTATTTTTTCTTTTTCCTGAAATAGTTCGTCAGTTCCACACGTTTTGCATTGCTCGTGCTGTGTGTCACTTTACCTGTTGGATATTGGCAGTTGAGATTGTCCGCAAGGAACCGATCCTCGAGTTCTTTCATTTCCAGCCAGCACACATTCATTAGCGGATTGTCCATTCCTGTGCAGCTCCCGCACCACCACTCACCCCCCGCCTGATTCACTCGTTCGTTAAAGTTTATTTTGTGCCCGAAAAGACCATCTGGCGCCACAACTTTCACATCCAAGGCAGACTTTCCTTCGGTAGGGTTATTTTGTCGTGTTGGATCGAAGCGATAAGGTTTAATCCTTCCGGGTTTGACGCTAGATGCACGGCTGCGTTGCATAGTGCTTCCATAGTGTAGCGTTTACACACTAGTGACGTAAACATCCGGGTTATTTAGTCACGTGTAACAAACATGCCGGCGTTCGATTCATTTTAACATCGGTTTAAAAGTTATTAAATGTACATAAAAAAATAATCACGTCACCAAATTAATTATTGAAAAAGTAGCAACTTTTTGCTGCTAAAAATGGATCAATAAGTAAAGTGTTCCTTTAAATTTACGTTAAAACTGATTAAAAATTAGTGTACGTTATTGTCTGAACATTTTGGACAAGATTATTTTTTGAATAAATCAAACCTTGTTTAAATGTCTTTTTTAACTTTTGATTAAAATCGATTAAAATCGTAATCGTCCAGAATGACAGAAAAAAATCGAGATTTTATTTTTTGGCCATATCGCCCAGCCCTAATTCATCCTACACCAAAGGTAAGATTCTTTGAAACATACAATGAAATAAATAACTTCTTTTTTTTTTCAGTCACCTATGTCAAGAAAATGAAAAAATATTTTCCAGTCTAAAAGCCTTTTCACACTGCACTTAGCAATGCACAGCATATTGTCAACGAACCAATTGTTCGTGTATGTGCTGCGAGGGTGACATCATTCATTAGGCACAGCCAATAGTTGAGGGGGTGGAGGGGAGTGATTTCAGAGTGCTGTTTTGGCAGAATTTTGCCTAAACGGCATGGGGAAAATAGAAGTCACTAGGAGCCCCAGTATCCTGAGGTCTGGGTCAATAATATTATACTTAGGTATTGCTGGCATCTCATCTAAAACAGAGAGGAAAGCTCTTCCAAATATGGGCAAGCCTTCATCGGACAACTGGGTCTTTGATTTCAAGCAAGTTCAAGATTCTCTTTACTAGACCCCTTAGACTAGAATGTCTCTGCTCACCATGCATACCACCACCCCCAATCTCCATTCCAGCAGTTCTATTAACCTCGTTCCCTAAATCCACTCTTTTTTTTTTTTTTTTGATTTTATTTATTTATTTTTTTGTTGCTCTTCCTTCCAATTTTCTGCTCCAATCGACTGCAAATGTGAATGGCAGTTTTTCCATATTTGCCCTGCGATCGGCTGGCGACCAGTCAAGGATGCACCCTGCCTCAGAGTAAGCAGGGACAGACAGCCTAATGACGATAAGCCGTATAGAAAATGTTTCAGTCTACGCATTTTTAAAGTGATACAGCATAATTGATTGCCAATGTTTTTTGAGGTCCCCGAAGCTACAGCCTGGGACTCGTGTGTATGCCACTCACTGCTCCAAGCAAACCAAAGTGCAAACATTGAGATAAACCTAAGCAAGTCCTCACAGCTCTTTAGAACTGCTAGGAAGCGTGGAGTGCCCGATAATTGAAAAGAATGCATTAGAGTCCAAATTGAAGGTGTTCTGTTGATATGTCCTGTATGAGTGCTGGGAAAATGAAGCAACATGAATTTGACCCAAGGGCTAACAGCCTGACAGACCTCCCCCCCACTCCTGGCCAGTGTCATTTGTCTTCCCTACGTGAGCGCAAAGTCAGTCAATGGAAATGCTGGGTTTCCATGGAAACGATCTTGGGCAGCTCTGGCTCCCTCCTTTTTTTGGGGGGGAAAAAAAAAGAGCAGAGTCTGAGCGTACTGGTATCCATAAAGTCATATGTCAGGAGCGGCGAGGCAACCCCCACCATCCGCTCGGCCGCCAAGCCCATACGTTCAGGGACCTGCAATTATCATATTTGTCAGGTAGTGCATCAACGTGTTGCTGATGATTTATGACGCCCAATGCTGACTCCTGGGCTCATCGCGTGGGAATAAATTGCACAGCAGCTCAAAGACGTGAGATGACTTATGCAGTATTTTCTTGGTGTGGAAATAATCAACTTCTGCAAACTCATTTGTTATGGAAACGAAGCATTTGGTCCAACAGGGAATTGGGGGGTAAAAAATAAATAAATAGATTGACTGCCACGAGGTGGTTGCTTAATGGACTATACATTTATTGACTAACTGGGCCATTAATCAGACTGTGATGTTCGTTACCATGCATTAATATGCAGAAGACAACATATGTATGAAGCTATTCATCTACTTTAGATGATATTGACAGTCTGAATCATAAAGTATTAAACACATCTAAATACTTCACCTTGTACCACAGCTATTCGTAAATAATAAGCAGATGATTGATGCAAGTATCTGTAATATGAGCATGGAGCCATGCAGGAAATATATTCTGGGTGAGGTCATAGATCACAGGAAGGCTGCCTTAAAGGTACACTCAGTATTATACAGTGGCATCTAGTGGTGAAACAATAAATCATTCGAAAAAAAAAACAATTGTTTGTGTTAGTAGTATGTAAAAAGATATGTTGTATCGCATAAACGTACTTTTTTTTTAAATATAACGGTTAGTCTAGAAATCGCAAATTATCTTACATGTCCGGGCCGCGGCTTCTAGTGTCCGCCATGTTTCGCCGCCATCTTTCTGCTACGGGTGCCTTCAACGACAAATTTCAGCGCTCCATTTCTTCACGCGTTTTTGGAACGCCTTTGCAGACGCACTTCCGGTTTGTATGGAGACCGCATGTACACGAAGAAGAAGAGTTTCCGGTCCCCGAAGAGAGCATTATCATTGCTTTGGGAATTTATTTTATTTCAGCGCGACAAAACAAGAGTTTATATTGTAGCCGCATTTGCCAGATGGAGAGAAATGAGGAACAGACTAGGTTTGGGACGTGCCGGTGCCTTCGACTGCTTTCTACTTGACCGGTAAGTAAGAGTACATTTGTGTTTACGTTTTGAGAGCGAGAGAAAAAGTATACATCGTACTAATCAATACGATGTTCGTACCTTTGTTTTACGATAACTGTATCTGTTGATTAGCAACTCCGCACCACTCGAACGATTTCGTTATGAAGCTACTTGCTTTGAAAAAAAAAAAAAAGATTCCCGCTGGCACGTTATATTTAGAGTAAATGCGCAAGTTATTGTGTAATGTAATGTAACTGTGATTTCGGAGGTATATTTGCCCATAACTTCAATAGAGAATCTAAAGCATACTGTATTAGTGGAGGAGTTGAAAATTATTTTCGTTGTGGTTGGTGAAAATAGTGTTCTCGAAATTAATTTTCGGCAGGGAATAACTTTCTGGACTTAAATGCTGGCTGTACCGTAAGCACTGCTAGAGTCTGAACTCTCTCACTCAAGTGTGTACTGGTCCATTGTGTAATTGGGTGCACAAGAATTTACAGGCTGCTACGTTTTCCACGGAAACTCGACAAGCAAGCAGCCTTTGCATATTCTATGCAGTCAAGTTACTTTTATCTAGCTAATACAATGTTTTGGGCTCAAAAACTAAAGATCTTACCTCTATTTTGGGGGCTTTGTTGGAAAGTTGGTGACATATAGTAGTATCATCAATTATTCTATTTTATTTTATAATTTTGTTTTTGTTTGTGTCACACTAGATCAACAGCCAAACTTGAGGGCTTCCAGAACCATATTCTGATGTATACAAGCATTCATGCACCGTTTAAATACATCACCGACCTGCAAGAAAAAAAATATCAAGGGGAGAGTCAACAGCCATATTGGAATGCCCCGAATGAGGACACTTGAATGGAGGACCCCAGAAGGCTTCGGTGTTGTACCACCAGTATCTCCACCTACCATATCTGAGCTGCAACAAACTGAAGTCAGCCGACGTCTTGGTATGTCATTTACATATGGACGGTATTACACACTACATGAACTTTTTGTGTGAAGCAATACGGAATGGTCACATGTACAAGCACCACTTGTTTTACACAGGACCTGCTGACCAGGTGTCTGAAGCCATGGAGTGACTCCTCCCTCACTTTCCTCAGCAAGCCTTTGAAGAATATGATATCATCGTTGGTGGGAACATGCCCTCACTCCATAACATGTACTTGTGCAGTCAAGGAGCATGTCAAACTTAATAAAACCAGCAAACATTGAAGTGACTTCATTTTTACTGCAGTCTGTTCACACAATCAATGGACAAGCCTTCCTTAATTTTGCCCCAATAACATCATAGAGTAGGCGAAAAGTAGTGTTACAGATCATACTATGTGTTCGGGAGAGTTTGAGGAATGTTGCAATGTTAATGGGGGACAATGTCAGCACACACACACACACACACACACACACAAAAAAAACATCATGGTATTGAGGTAATCAGATATTTTAGCTGTGTACAACACATACCTGCTCTGTAACACTACTTTTGGCCCAAACCTGTATGTCTATTTTCCATATTTTGAAATGCACAGCGTATTGGTAAAATTCTGGAACAACTGCAATTCATGTCGCTCATTATATTCTAACAGCATTTATTTATTTATTTATTTTTTAGTTAATATGTTCATTTCATGTAGACTTTTATTTTACTTTATTTTATTTATTCATTTTCATGTACTGTACCTTACATTCATTGGCCAATGAAGAATTCCTTGTCATTGCAAGCATTTATAATAATTCTCCAGGCTTTTGATGTTTTACATTTCTAGTCATGTAAAATAGTGTTAGGTTAGGTGTCGAATGAACACTGCATGTTGACGCCAAAGGAAATAGTATTTTTTAGTTATTCAAAATGTACAAATTAACACACAACAATATACAAGTTATACAAACTACAACAACAAGTGTCAGACATGGACTAATTATATGCCAGGTAAAAAACCTTTGTATTGTCCTCGAGGATCTGGGAAAGTGTCACTGATTTTGCCACAAGTCACCAAGGTGCTGCAGTCTGGGATCCAGGTACAGGAAGTCATGGTGGTGCTGATGTGTCAGCAATGTGTCAAAAAGTATTTCTTGGTGTCAGTCTATCAGCTGGACTTGGATATCTTCATGTTCCTCCATGGTCATTTCCTGTACGAGTCTCTGCAAGAAGGCAACAATTGTATGTCAGATGAGGTACCAAACAATGAACTGAAAGTCACTGAGCCAATGAAGTACATTATTATATGAGCAAGACTATTTGTGAAAGCCATGTAAATTCCTGCACATCGAAGTACAAGGAAGCTGTTGTATCTTCAATCAAAACTAATTAAGTTGCTTAGTGATATTTATTAGGTAAAATTGTTCAATATGGTGACAAATCGATATCTGAGTAAAGGGTTTCAAATGTTTTTGTAAGCAGCACTTTTCTGAGTGGTTAGTAGCAACAAGACACGGGGGGAATTACGAGTCTGAGTTGCAGATGTGTAGTTCAGTTAACACCATTATTTTGTACGATATACTAAACTTATCAGCAAACGATGTAATCTAAATACCACATATTCCAAGCAAAGGTATGTTTTGAGCCATTCACATGCATGCTCGAATTGAATTATTTTTCCATGATGACATAATTGTACGTTACGAGACACCGCGTTCTGTTCCGCGTTCTCTTCCTCGTCGTCTCCCTCGCCCCCTCCTCGCCCTCTTTGAGATGGTCCACATGTCTATAAAACATATAACATAACTGTGTGTTCTCTGTTGCATGGTTTAGTTGCACTAACAAATATGAACATAGATAGCCATTATCATTAGCTGACGTACAGTATTTCCTAACAATGCCGACAAAAATATTAATTCTGAAATTAAATGACTAAATCACAAATATTAGGGATCTGTACAGTATGTCTAACAAATGCAATTCACTTACGTCATCACTCGAGGGATACCAGAAGTTGTTTGCGTTCTGTTCCGGTGAAATTGGCGGTAGGCTGTTGAAGTAGGGTCTCTCTGGGACGCCGTAGTTCGTGTGCTTAAAATCATTGCATTATCTTGTTTGACCGATAGATGGCGGTCGTGAGCTACACACTGGGGCTTTAAGGCAATTAAAGTGCAGCATTGCATGTAAACGGCCATTCTAATACATAAATATATTAGGGATGTTCGATGTCACTTTTTTTTTGTCCCATATTGATACGGTACACTGATACCAATATCACTACTACTTTTGGTACATAAAATCCCCCCCCAAAAAACTGACAGATAAAAAACAAAAAAACAAAAAAAACAACTAAATCCCAATATAGCAATTTCCCCTAAAATTACAAAAAATTATCTCAATTTTCTATTCTTGTAATTTCTTGGCGTCTGATGCTGGCATCGGCTGCCGTCACAAGTACCAATACCTTGAATAAGGCTGGGGATTGGCTCATCCATCCCTATTATACATATACACACAACTTGACAACATTAATATAATGTCTGAGTTAATTTTAAATTGCCCCTCTATTTACAGTAAATATATGGAGGATGTTACACAGTTTATTTTAAAAGCAAATGAACAGAAAGATTACAGTATATAAGAGAAAAAGAAAGAAATAATAGATTTATATTACTTGTTAAAGGACTTTGTGGGCACCTTGTAGACACCACATTTGCGTTATAAATGCAAAACAACCTTGTTTTTACAATTGATGATCAGTCCCAGGCGTGTTTGTCAAATAGCCGCCATGCGTGGCAACGTGTTTTAATGAGAAAATGTGTTTTCTATGAATAGCTTGCATGTAATGAATATAATTTGCAGACTGATTCTTGCAATTCACATCTTTTTTGCTGCAAATTATTCCTCACAGTCCGTACTTGACACAATGTGGGATGTGCCTTTTATATCAGATGTCATTTCTCACTTTGGAATGCTCTCATGCTTCACTGCATTGTATTAGGTGGCTCTATGTTTAATACAACTCTGTATTAATTAAAACATAACAGATAATCGCCTATCTGCTGTGGCTGAGTTGTCGCCAAATGAGAAATACTCGTCCAATTAAAAAAAAAAAAAAAAAAAAGAAGTCTATTAAACGTGCGCCGTGTCATCATCAAACGTCTCCCTGCCTTCCTTTGACACACTGCTTGTTTTTTAATCCCACAGTGGGAGGAAGTGAGCGGCTATGATGACTCCATGAGCCCCATCAGAACCTACCAGGTGTGTAATGTCCGACAGCCCAACCAGAACAATTGGCTCAGGACGGACTATATCCCCCGCAGGGGTGTGCTCCGCGTCTACGTGGAGCTCAAATTCTCAGTGCGCGACTGTGCCAGCATTCCCAACATCCCCGGCTCCTGTAAAGAGACATTTAATCTATTTTACTACGAATCGGACGGGGACACGGCCACAGATACCAGCCCCCTGTGGAGGGAGAACCCTTATGTCAAAGTGGATACAATAGCCCCCGATGAGAGTTTCTCTCTCCTGGAAGCTGGCAGGATAAACACTAAAGTGCGCAGCTTTGGCCCGCTGTCCAAGTCGGGCTTCTTTTTGGCCTTCCAGGACCTCGGAGCCTGCATGTCGCTGATCTCGGTGCGGGTGTTCTTCAAAAAGTGCTCCACCACCATTGCTAATTTCGCTGTCTTCCCTGAGACTGCCACGGGGGCGGAAGCGACTTCCTTAGTCATCGCGCCGGGGGCTTGTGTGACAAACGCCATGGAGATGTCCGTCCCGCTGAAGCTCTACTGCAATGGTGACGGAGAGTGGATGGTTCCGGTGGGTGCATGCACTTGCGTCGCTGGGTATGAGCCCTCCGCGGATCGCACCCAATGCCAAGGTATGTGCATTTTACACTAACACGTTTGACCCACTGTGACATTTGACAGCAATAAACATCGCATAAATGTCAGGCAACAACAAACAACTTTGCCTTGGAGATGCTGCGCTCGCTTAATGTTATCACATAATGGGAAACAATCCTGTGGATTGCCTGTGTTCGTGCCACATTTGCACAGGTTGCTGTGAAAACATCTCAAATCTCTCAACAGTAAAACAGCATAAAATGACGATACAAACGAAGCATTGGGAACAAAGCTCATACACAGGTCAGAGAATGCCAATGCTACTGATTCTGAAGGATACATACTGGAAATAGTGCAGCCAAGATGAATAAACACTGGATATTTTCACTAGGGATGTACTCAATTTTGTTGCTTGTGCTTTAGCTATTAATGACTGTATTATGAGTAATTACAGAATGAGGAAATAATACATCAACACTATCAAGACCACAACAACCAATACATTATTGAGACGACTATACTATACTACTGTGTGTGTGTGTGTGTGTATATATATATTAAAAATCGATTCGGCAATATATCGCGATACTACAGCACACAATTCTCGAATCGATTCAATAGGCAGCCGAATCGATTTTTTAACATCCATTTTTGATGAAAAAATATTACACAAAACATCTAACTTTCACACCTTAAGCATGGAAGAATGTTATATTCATGGAACATTAAGCCTTAATATTTTATTTCAATGCTGTTCTAACATGAAAAAGGTTACAACCTGTTTGTTAAATACAGTGGCTCACAGTTATCACACTAAAGTTTGAGATCAATAAATAATAAATTTTCATACAAATCTTACAGTGTACATGTACAAGTTTACTGAATGGTATTTTCTAAATTGAGTAAAAAAATCGTAACAATCGACTTGTAAATTCATATCGGGATTAATTGGTATCGAATCGAATCGTGACCTATGAATCTTGATACGGATCGAATTGTCAGGTACTAGGCAATTCACACCCCTAATATATATATATATATATATATATATATATATATATATATATATATATATATATATATATATATATGTATGTATGTGGCTAGCTAACGTCAACTTTAGCCAGCCAACAACCACCACCTTAAGAAAATCCCTAGACCTAGTGGCACTAAATTGCAAACTTCCACCATAAAAAAGTTCTTACTTACCAACTGGTAAGCAGTGTTGCCGGTAACGCGTTACTTAGTAAAACTGTCCAGAGAAACAATGCGTTACTCCACATATTCATGAAGAAGGCAAACTATCTCACTGTTGTAACAGTCACAAACAACTACTGCTAACTACGAAGATGAGGCAGAAGTCATTGATCACCACACTGAATTCAGCCATGGTCTGGTCATGAATGGTTTGCACATTCAAAACAAAAGTGATGATACTTTTACTACTAGTTTTATTAACCAACAGGCACACAACACAACAAAAAAAGTGTGCATTATGGACCATAAAAGTGGTAAAAAAAAATAATTTATTTCCATTCTCAACTGGTCCGTGAAGCATTATGGGATGAGGTCGTCTCCGCCCTCTCGCCAGGGGGAGTGACGTCAGACAAGTTACATTTTCAGTAGGGGTGGAACAAAAAAACGATTCGACCGAACCATCGTTCGTCAAGGGGAGCTAAACGACCGTATCGGTTGCGAGTGAGGCTTTATGGTTTTCATAACAATAGCAAGAGTTCTGCGCCGTGCTCTACTTGTTTTGTTTACATTTCAGTAGCATCACCATTCAAGCTACTTCCGTGTTTCCGTGCTCGCGACACGGCGCGCGCGCGCGCAACGAGTGACAACATACAAATGGAGACAGTTAGCAGAAGCCGGTGCCGTACATCTCGGTATTTCCCATGGCTATCGAGTCCTCTCGGTGCACTTGTATGTCCCGGGCCGGCGTTGGTACTGCGCGCGAGCCAAAAAGAATAACTCCCGTGACGATCCAATGCATGGATTCAAACGACACAGGTATGTCCCACAGCCAAAACACCAGCTAAGCTAAAAGCACACTGCAAGTATCTCATTTCTCAGTTTGTGGCTCCCTGTCAATGTCTACAACTAGCATGAGCAGCAGATAGGAGAACTGAGACGTGCCCGCGATTACGACAGCCCAAAAAACAAAATATAAACAGTAGTGATTCTGTGGTCATCATCGTGTCTCAGATTAAAAAAACAAAAAAAGATGTCATACATTAACCAAAAATGAAAGTGATGACAAAAGAAAAAACAATTGTTAAATACAAAAATTGTTGATTAAAAAGGGAAATGAACTTTTGGAAATATTTTTGCATATATTAAGTGGTTAAAATGTGTTTGATAGATTTATTGTTCCATAAGGTGGCTTCATATTTCTTTTGGCTGGACGGTAGGTTTATTTCATGTCTTAAATTTATGTTTCTGAAATACTTCACAATGTGCAAATATTCTGTTTAATTGTGTTGGTGTCTGTCTAAAGGTTAAATATTTATATTTAACATTAAATTATCAACCTTTTGTTTTCCTGATCCTTATTTTGAAGAGAAAAAACAAACAAACCAAAAAACAATTATAACTGTCAATAACTACTAATAAATATTTAAACTGATACATGTGTACACACTGGAATAGCGGAACAAACAAACAATAGAGGAATTTAGGGGATTTTCATTTTCAACCTGGATAGATTTTTATTTTTTGTTTTATAAAAAGTATTTACGTTACAAGAAGTCAAGAGAGACTGCCTATTTTGTTTTTCATAAAAAAAAACTTTATTTTCATGTTAAAAATGCACTTTCAATAAAGTATTTGGAACTCCGTTTCTACTGCATTATTTTTATGTTGAGATGGTGTTATCGGCAGCTGCTGAAAGTAACTAAAAAGTAACTTTTAATCTAACTTAGTTACTTTTAAAATCAAGTAATCAGTAACGCAATTTAGTTACTTTTAAAACCAAGTAATCAGTAAAGTAACTAAGTTACTTTTTCAAGGTAACTGTGGCAACACTGCTGGTAAGTGTCCACAGTACATGAATGGTGAATAACGTTCACATCCTTCTAGTAAGGTTTCTATCTCCTACTGCGCTACTACCTTCATCGTGTCGTGTTCATTGTTGCTCCATGAAATGATGTATACCGGTATATAAATACCTACTATACTATATAGAAATATCTACTACTGTAATTACGAAGTTTCAGACCAATTAATTAAAACAAAGTGGATAATTTACTGCCATTGCACATTGGTTGGAAATGAGGCTAAACTAGTTGAGCGTTTCAATTGCTTCAAGACATTATTATCCCAAAACTAATTACACAAAATCCATTGAATCCTTAATGATCGACTAATCGATGATCATGCACCTTCCTAGTATCTAATGTGACATTTCAATCATTATTGAACCAAAGCTACTTAATATTTCCCCCCGCAAGTCACCCCAGTTTTTGCCCTCTCGGCATGTATTGTGTGGCTCCTGAATGGAGGTGAAGGAGGGTGGAGGAGAGTATGAATTAATGAGCTGTTGCAGAAAGGAGCAGCATACAAATACAGTAAGAGCAGGACAGGAGGGATGGAAAAGAAAGATAGTGGTGGAGAAAGGCGAGCCAATAGAGGGGAAACACAGATAACAGCAGAGAAAAGACGTTTGAAGTCCACAGACGAGAGGAAGAGACATTAGCAGAAGATGGAACGTGTGAATTGATAAACATGGGACTGGAACAGCAGCCAAGAGTGAACAAATGGAAAAAGAGCGTGGTGTTGGGTGTAAATGCTGTGGGATAGACAACCATTACCGTCTGTCTCACCTGGGCTGAGAAATGGTGTTCAACACGCGGCGGCGATATTTGTCGTGGCCATTTGGCGGCTCAAGGTTAAAAGCTTGCCGCCACTACCTGATAAAAAGCTCTCCGGGGCCTCCGCCAGGGGTTGCGATGAGGAAGTGTAATTTCCTCCGCGGCCTCCTGTTAGTTAATCTACAGGAGGCCACACTCATTAACACCATTCCCGGCAACTTGAGCCAACATGGCCATGCTAACATTAATCACTCAGACATTTTAGTTGTTGCCTCTATGTGGGTGACGCTCTCAAGACAAAACACCCTAGGAGAGGCATTCTCAAACTTTTCACTTCGAGGGAAATTTTTAGAAGGATCGCCTCATAATCCTACCATCAATCAAACATTCAGTGACCACATGCCTAATCAAAACACTTGTATCACAAATTATCTTTCCATTTGAATGAATGGAAATACCATTAATTTCTGTATCCCCCAAGGAAAATAACTAGTGTTGTTCTGATACCGTTTTTTGGCTCCCGATACTGATTCCAATACCCAGCTTTGCAGTATCGGTCGATACCGATACCATACCTAAGGTTTTTTTTCCTCAACATGAAAAAGCTGTCCTGCCATTGGTTCAGAGCATTCAAGGGCCAATAGGATATCTTAGATCGCCATGCAGTGAACATTTCACATATCAGCGAATGTCGTGCATGAGCAAGACACAAGATGCTACCTCCAAAGTCCTATATTAGCATTGGAATTAATGGTATCGGCATGTTACTTGTGAGTAGTCACCGATACCGATACCACTGTTTTAATGCAGTATCGGCACCTCTGCCGATACCAGTATCGATATCGGAACAACAACAAAAATAACACAATATAATTTTGCACATTTTTAAAACCTATATGGTAATGTAAAGAATAAAACAATTTGTGCATTATATTTAGTCATTTTGGCTCCTTAAAGGGATCGTTCGGATTTTTTTTAACATGAATCTCAATTTCATCCTCACCTCCAGTGTGTGCGATCAGCACTGACTTACCCCTGACAGCGTTCTGTGACACGAGTTCTGGTCCGGTGTTGGACGAGAGGAAAATAGTCCAGCAAGCTGGCTGGGGTCACGGAAATAAAGCGTTTTTCTTCTAAAAACAATTTGTGTTTAAAAGAGTGATACATTTCCATCACAATACTCCTTTTCCGACGCCATTACCGCCAGCCACTACTTTTCTGTTCGTTCGTATCACTGCGCGGCGCCCTGTAGACGGCTAATCGACGTACTACAGCCAGCTAGCTGATCCTTCCGCTAGAAGTTGTTTGTCTTTTCGAAGGCTGCACCAGAACTCGTGTCACAGAACGCTGTCAGGGGTAAGTCAGTGCTGATCGCACACACAGGAGGTGAGGATGAAATTGAGATTCATGTTAAAAAATCCGAACGATCCCTTTAAGGTGTGTGGGACTTGGTCACCAGGGGCACTATAATGATTTCATGCAGACAAATGAAGAAGAGTTTCACCAAACTACTGTAAGTGACTCAGTAATCTGCAGTAATTCTAGTCGTTTTTCACAGAGGATAAAAGATATATGCCTGCAAGTGTTTTTATATTATCTGCCGACACCTGTTGCTTCACTGCCTGTTCAATATCAGTTTTGGAAAGCATTATAACACTGCCATATAGTTGCTATTTGTTAGCATTTAGCTTTGAGACTTTAAAATGAAGTTATGTAGTCGGGATAGAATGATAATCCACAGGGCCGATTATTGGCGCTGATATTCAACATTTTGATGAATATCGGCATCAGCCTTTTAAAAAAAAAAATCTGACAGATGATAGTAGATAAAAAAATAAATAAATATATATATGTATATATATATATGATAATAACAATAATTATTATTATCATTATTAGGGCCCGAGCAGCGACCGCATTCACGAAAACTCACCAAACTTTGCACACTCCTCAGGCCCGGCGAAAAATTTGATATTATGAAGTCGTCATAACAGCGCGACTCTATAGCGCCCCCTAGCGTAGAAAAATAACAACCAAGCCCGGCACGTTTGAGCTAGAGCAACGTGGCAGGCACGTGTAGCACCCCGAGACGCACAAAAAAAGTCTATTGGGACCATGTAGCTAAAATGTACAGGAAGTGAGCTATGAATTTTTTAATGTCTAATTTTGGCCTATTTTGGCACATTCACTGTGGTCATGCTTTTTCCCCCTTTGCAAACATTTTTCATCCAATTGACTTCAAACTTGGCATTTATCATCTCAAGACCTGAGAGAACAACTGGGCAAAAAATCTTGCCTTTTCGAAATACTATATGACGGGGGTGGGGCATCAAATATTGCCTTTAAAATTTCATTTGTCCAGAAAGAGCAAATGCTTAATAACTCCCATGTTCAAGCTCCAAAAAATCTCAAACTTCTCAGGCAACGTAATAGTCACGGCCTGAAAACATCTATATGATAAAATTCAGCTATACATATAGCGCCACCTAGTGTTAACAATAAATGTCATACTTTACGTTTTTAGCTACTGTGCTGAGCTCGTTGAAGGAATCCAGTTGAAAATTGGTCAGAAAAGCCTTAAGATGTTGATCATGCCCCACACCGAATATTGTAACTTTTCGCCAAAGGGCGTGGCCGCTACGGTGCCGCAAAATCTGAAGATTTTTCGTGACAATAAAAGCAGCATTAACTTGACCGAGATGATCCTATCTTCTCAAAATTTCACACATTTGATGAGAGTCCAGCCCTAAAGACATCTACGAACTTCTATTTCATCTTACTGATAGCGCCACCTAGTGGCAATTTTTTTTCTTACGAATTTTCTTCTACGTTTTTCTCCAAACACGTTAACTGGACCTACCTCATATTTGCTCAGATGAGGGTTTCGGCCTTCATGATGTCACAACACGAAGTTTGTGAGTTTTTGCGAATCGCTGTGGGCGTGGCTAAGCACTGTTCGCCAAGAAAACAACGCCGGTTTTGAGGGTCTAAACATGCACAGAAACTCATGAAACTTGGCACACACATCTGGTCTGGTAAAATGAGCAATATTTCATTGTTGATTGTGTTATTTTTACAAAAATGACTCAATAGCGCCCCCTAGAAATTTTTAACGAAGCAGCCCCGGTTGTATGTTTAAGCAAGAATGATGAATATTTTTAGGTGTATGAGGGAGCCAAAGACCTACAAAAAAGTCTCTTGAACCCATATGCTAAAATGAACAGGAAGTGAGCTACCAATTTTTGAATGTCCCATTTTTGACGATTTTTGCACATCTACAGGGGGCATACTTTTGCCCACTTCTCCTACACGTTTCATCCGACTGAGTTAAGACTTGACCTGGACCATGTCAAGACCTGAGCCAACGACAGGGGGAAAAATCTTGACTTTTCGAAATACTATATGATGAAGGCGGGGCATCAAAATTTGTGTTTCGCACTGAAAAAGGATATGCTTAATAACTCCCCGGTACATGCTCCAAAAAATCCCAAACTTGACATGTATGTTTAGAGTCAAGGCCTGAAGCTATCTCTATGACAACATTCAGTTATATATGCAGCGCCACCTAGCCCTTGAAGCATGAAAAAAAAATACCCCACTTACGGTATTTTTACAAAAATTGTAAACTCATTCTCAGTGTGATAACTAAGTCATTTATGAATATTGTTTTATTTTCCACCACTCAAAATGTTCACTGGCATCAGACCTATCCAAACATAAGTATTTTTTATTTATTTTTATTTATTTTTGATAGCCTCTATGGACGTTAAAAGCAGTATCGTGAATGAAGGATATGCTTAATAACTCCCCGGTGCATGCTTAAAAAAATCCCACACTTGACATGTATATTTATAGTCAAAGCGTGAAGGTATCTCAAAATTCAGTTATAAATACAGCACCACCTAGTCCTTGAGGCTAAAAAAAAAAAAAAAAAACCCACTTACGGTATTTTGTACAAAATTTGTGAACTCATTGTAAGTGTAATAACTAAGTTATTTATGAATATTCTTTTACTTTTTCCACTACTCAAGATGTTCACTGGTATCAGACCGATCCAAACATATGTACTTTTTTATTTTGTTTTATTTATTTTTGATAGCCTCTATGGACAATAAAAGCAACATCGTGCAATGAGTACGAGCAATGACGGGTATATATACTTTTGCAAAAAATACCAATCAGGTCAACTCATTCCCTAAAAATAAAAAAGGACGCTGATTTTTGCAGATCTTAACAATCACCAAACCCCATTAAGCTTAACACACACATCACACCTGGCAAAAAAAATCCACATGTAAAGGTTTATCATGCCATGTTAAAAGAAATTTTGCTCCTAATGTGCCAGTACCCCAATGTGCCAGTACCCCAATGTGCAAGTACCCCAACGTGCAAATACCCCAATGTGGCCCGGGCTGCGAGGGCCCTTTATAGCTGCTCGCAGCTCTAGTTATTATTATTATTCTCCGCAAACGATCTCAATTTTGGGTACCTAAACATTCACGAAAACTCACCGAACTTTGCACACTCTTCGGGCCCGGCGAAAAATTTGATATTCTGAAGTCGTCATAACAACGCGACTCTATAGCGCCCCCTAGCGTAGAAAAATAAAAACCAAGCCCGGCACATTTGAGCTAGAGCAACGGAAATTGGCAGGCACGTGTAGCACCCCGGGACGCACAAAAAGTCAATTGGCATCATGTAGCAAAAATGTACAGGAAGTGAGCTATGAATTTTTTAATGTCCAATTTTGGCCTATTTTGGCACATTCACTTTGGTCATGCTTTTCTCCCCTTTGCAAACACTTTTCATCCAATTGACTTCAAACTTGGCATTTATCAACTGGGCAAAAAATCTTGCCTTTTCGAAATACTATATGATGGGGGCGGGGCATCAAATATTGCCTTTAAAATTTCATTTGTCCAGAAAGAGCAAATGCTTAATAACTCCCATGTACAAGCTCAAAAAAAATCTCAAACTTTTCATGCAACTTAATAGTCACGGCCTGAAAACATCTATACAATGAAATTCAGTTATACAGATAGCGCCACCTAGTGGTTACAATAAATGTCATACTTTACGTTTTTAGCTACTGTGCCAAGCTCGTTGGAGAGATCCAGTTGAAAATTGGTCAGAAAAGCCTTAAGATGTTGATCATGCCCCACACCGAATATTGTAACTTATCGCCAAAGGGTGTGGCCGGTACGGTGCCGCAAAGTCTGAAGATTTTTCGTGACAACTAAAGCTGCTTTAACTTGACCCAGATGATCGTATCTTCTCAAAATTTCACACAATTGATGACAGTCCAGCCCTTAACTCATCTACGAACTTATATTTCATCTTACTGATAGCGCCACCTACTGGCGATTTTTTTTCTTACTATTTTTCTTCGTTTTTCTCCAACCACGTTAACTGAACCTACCTCATATTTGCTCAGATGTGGGTTTCCGCCTTCATGACGTTACAACATGAAGTTTGTGAGTTTTCGTGAATCACTGTGGGCGTGGCTAAGCACTGTTCGCCAAGAAAACAACGCCAATTTTGAGGGTCTAAACTGGCACAGAAACACATGAAACTTGGCACGCAGATCTGGCCTGTCAAAATGAGCACTATTTTATCGGGGAATGTACTATTTTTCCAAAAATGCCTCAATAGCGCCCCCTAGAAATTTTTAACGAAGCAGCCCCGGTTGTACGTTTAAGCCAGATCTACGAATATTTTTAGGTGTATGAGGGAGCACAAGATCTACAAAAAAAGTCTCTTGGACCCATATGCTAAAATGAACAGGAAGTGAGCTACAAATTTTTGAATGTCCCATTTTTGACGATTTTTGCACATTTACAGGGGGCATACTTTTGCCCACTTCTCCTACACGTTTCATCCGACTGACTTCAGACTTGACCTGGACCATGTCAAGACCTGAGCCAACGACACGGGGAAAAATCTTGACTTTTCGGAATACTATATGATGAGGGCGGGGCATCAAAATTTGTGTTTCGTAATGAAAAAGGATATGCTTCATAACTCCCCGGTACATGCTCCAAAAAATCCCAAACTTGACATGTATTTTTATAGTCAAGGCCTGAAGGTATCTCTATGACAACATTCAGTGATATATGCAGCGCCACTTAGCCCTTGAGGCATAACAAAAAAATACCCCACTTACGGTATTTTTACAAAAATTGTAAACATGTTTCCAAATGAAAAAGGATATGCTTAATAACTCCCTGGTACATGCTCCAAAAAATCCCAAACTTGACATGTATGTTAATATTTAAGGCCTGAAGGTATCTCTATGACAACATTCAGTTATATATGCAGCGCCACCTAGCCCTTGAGGCATAAAAAAAAAATACCCCACATACGGTATTTTTACAAAAATTGTAAACTCATTCTAAGTGTGATAACTAAGTCATTTATGAATATTCTTTTACTTTCCACCACTCAAAATGCTCACTGGCATCAGACCTATCCAAACATACGAACTTTTTTATTTTGTTTTATTTATTTTTGATAGCCTCTATGGACAATAAAAGCAACAATGTGCAAAGAGTACGAGCGATGATGTGTATATGTACTTTTGCAAAAAATACCAATCAGGGCAACTCATTCCCTAAAAATAAGAGGACGCTGATTTTTGCAGATCTTAATATTCACCAAAACCCTTTGAGCTTGACACACTCATCACACCTGGCAAAAAAAAAATCCAGATGTAAAGGTTTATTATATCATTTTCAAAGACATTCTTCTCCTAATGTTCCAGTACCCCAACGTGCCATTCCTCCAACGTGCAAGTACCCCAACGTGGCCCGGGCTGCGAGGGCCCTTTATAGCTTCTTGCAGCTCTAGTTATTGTTATTATTATACATTTTGGAAAACTTTAATAACTGTGAAAAACAATAGGGAGTTTTCATTGAACTTTTACATGCAAATGATCCTGGGAACTCCCATAACTTTTTGTTAGAATTTTAAAACAAAGATGTCTATAGTCTAAGATAAAAAAAAAAAAGTAAATATTTTGCAAAAAGTTGTTCAAACTCTGAAAGGCAATTTCAACAAAGTAAAAAAAAAATTGAGTTTTTTGCTTTTATTGCTTTTTTCACATTTTGATGACAATATCCCCCCCCCCCCCCCCTTTTTTTTTTTTTTTTTAAAGTGAAAATTAACATTGGTTCCAAATATGTTATCGGCCTCCTTGATGACGAATAATCATAATCGTATTGGTATGAACACGCCAGCAGCGGTAGCGACTAGTGTTGTTCCGATACCGTTTTTTGGCTCCCGATACCGATACCGATACCGATACCCAGCTTTGCAGTATCGTCCGATACCGATACCGTACCGATACTTACGTTGTTTTTTTTTCCTCAACATGAAAAAATTGTCCTGCCATTGGTTCAGAGCATTCAAGGGCCAATAGGATATCTTAGATCGGCATGCAGTGAACATGTCACATACCAGTGAATGTCGTGCACCAGCAAGACACAAGATGCTGCATCCAAAGTCCTATATTAGCGTTGGAATGAATGGTATCGGCATGTTACTTGTGAGTAGTCACCGATACCACTGTTTTAATGCAGTATCGGCACCTCTGCCGATACCAGTATCGGTATCGGAACAACACTAGTAGCGACCCGCTGGGCTAATCACGGTACACCAACTGTAGATGGCCAGTAGGTATAGTAGCAACAACTAGCTAAGGCTGGCTATCGCTGCTGAGCAAGTACCCAGGACGCTGACTTTTTCGTTGTGTGTGCCTCCGGTGTGACGGTACGACCATCATCGGGGCTAATAGGAATCCTAATAAAGAATTAAAAATGATCTACATGCACACACATTCAAATATAATTTAATTTTTTTTTATACATGTACCACAATTTCAGGAGAATCAGAACAATACCTGCATCTCACATTGGTGTCTTTCCAGAACCTTTTTTTTCCCAATATAATCCTAAATTGTATAAATCCCATGTATAATTTCTAGTGTTGTTCCGATACCGTTTTTTGCCCCCCGATGCCGATACCGATACCCAGCTTTGCAGTCTCGGCCGATACCGATGCCATACCGATACTTGAGTTTTTTTTTTTCCTCAACATGAAAAAGCTGCCCTGCTATTGGTTCAGAGCATTCAAGAGCAATAGGATATCTTAGATTGGCATGCAGTGAACATATCACATATCAGTGAATGTCATGCACGAGCAAGACACAAGATGCTGCATCCAAAATCCTATATTAGTGTTGGAATTAATGGTATCGGCATGTTACTTGTGAGTAGTCACCGATACCGATACCACTGTTTTAATGCAGTATCGGCACCTCTGCCAATACCAGTATCGGTATCGGAACAACGCTAATAATTTCAAATGATACTAATTTAATTATTAATACTCGTAATTATAACATATAGTCACGTGGTACACAGTTACGGCAATGCGTCAGAACCAGGAAGCTCGCAGTAAGAACAACATCCGGGTATTCCGTCCGTTCTTTGCCCGACCCTTATGGCTTTTTGTGTACTTGAATTGGAACAGTACTTGGGCCATGACTGATGACGTTTCAAGACATCACAAGGACGTAAGTACGGACAAGAATGCATATTGAGAAACGACCGAGGTCCAGATTTTCATTACCTCTCGTTGCACAGTCTGCATTTTGTGGGAAGTAGTTACAGTAATAGATGAGAGAGGCATGATTGCAGTCTCCACTTGCAGTATGATGGCGCTGGGATGCTGAAAATGAAATCTTGGTTAATCGATTTCAGGTTTTGCGTAGTTCTTTATCAGATTCAGAGAAGTCGATAAAGTGGAGAGAGGGATGATCGATTAGAGGAAACGTCAGTGCATCACAAAAATGTAGAATTATCGTAACTCTGGAGAGGTTAATGGATTGAAGCGGGACTGTGGGGTGATTCAACAACTTCTCAAAAGAGGCCACGGAAAATGAAAACAAATAACCGAGAACCATAAATCAGATCAGATAGAGTGGAACCTGAAGGCCTGTTGGGAGGCAGAAATTCTGCACTGTCATCTTATTGACTTAATTAAGGTTCTTTTTTTTCTTTTTTCTTTTTTTATTATTATTAATTTTTTTTATTGCACCATTTTGCAGCTACAATGAGAGGCTGTTAGCTGCAAGGATTATTCTAAGAGCGCCATTGTTGAGAATTAGCCTGCATCTTGAGTTCAAACTGAAATAGCACTTGAGCCGACCAGTTAATCATTCATTCGCTCACTGGTTGGGTTTTACGAGTCCTCATACTGACAGGACAGATGTTTGCCAGAATCCCCACTTTTACACCACTGCTTTGGAATGTGGCAAATGGGTCAGCCAAGGCGAATTCGTCCACATCTTTTACCACTAATCCTCTTTATCACAATCCTTCTTTAGTCTTGGCTAAAGATGGTTTACATTTCAATATTGGCTAGATTTAAGATCAAAGATAATCCAGTCCCGCGACCCTTGTGAGGAATGAGCGGTCAAGAAAATGGATGGATGGATAGATAGATAGATAGATAGATAGATAGATAGATAGATAACCGAGTAGACCTTTTTATCATAAGGTCATATATACTTCCGGATGGCAAAATTCTGAGCTTTCTCTGGCAGAACCATAAGTAAACAAAGTCTTCAAGACATTTGATTTAGGCAGAGTGTTTTGGAAACCAGGGTAAATGGTCAGTTCTTCTGATAGTGTTTAGGCCAGCAGAGAAGGCCTTGCTAACTGCACACTGCAGTTCACACTAAGGCCTCTATTTTTTTGTCCAGGGCTAGTCTAGCGCAAAGCGCGGCCTAATTGTGCACATGAGTGGAATTTTATTTCTTTTGGTGCTTTCGCAGATGAGTGAAGTTAGACATTTTTGTGCCGTTGTGGGTGTGAACACAGCTGACTAGCTTTCGGGCCAATTTAAACAGCTCCTCTCATTACATTTAAAATCAGCGCATGACAGGTGCGCAATATTTGACAAGGCAGAAGCAGAAATAGACTTGCTGCAGTCAATGCATAAACTAGAAGCGTGCAAAGAACATTTATAAGGAACTTCAAGCAGGCCCTGCGATTGGCTGGCAACCATTTCAGGGGTGTACCCCGCCTACTGCCTGAAGCTGGTTGGGATAGGCTCCAGCACCCCCATGACCCTTATGAGGAGTAAGCGGTCTAGGAAAACGATGGACGGATGTGCAAGCAGACCTTCACGGGTGGATGATGTCAATTTGGCCAGGGCGATCACTGTTCACTGCTGTGAAGTGGGAACTTAGTGACCACCTTCGTGTCGGTGTGCGGCCAAGGACAATGATTTTTAAATCATAATAAAGATGCTAGTAATAATGTGTTAAATTGCTTTGCACAATAATTCAGAGATGCATGCAGTTATCATATTTAGAAATAAAATACGATGACATCGACCACACATGTCCGTTGAGCACTACAACGTACGTTTAATCCACTTTCAGACACCATTATGTCAGGTGCGCCGGGGTTTTGTAAAAGAAAACGAACTCGCTCCGCCAGAGCAGCCAGCGGTGGGCCAAATTCCCAAACTCACTAAACGAGGCTTGCGGGAACATCAAAATGTGCCAATTTTTATGCCCGAGGACATGTGCCCTGTCAAAGAAAATAGAGCCCTAGATGTTATTGTTTTAAAGTTTTATGTTTTTGGAATGTGCAATACATAATGTGCAATCAATTAAAAAGGTGCTAAACATAGCAGTTGTGAAATGTTGCTAATTCTGCATCGCTCTTGAATCAATGGGTTCTTTTTCCAGAGGGGATATTCTACCAGAGTTTCAGTAACGCTCAAGGAAACAGGTCAGCGTGACGTTGCAGGGGCGTGCCCACAAGTTCACAGCAAATGAGTGACACCTCGTCAGTCACGCCCATTCTTTCTCTGTTGGTTTTTTTTTCTTCAGGCGGTGTGGTTACTTAAAAATCTAAATTACATTATTTAAATAGATTTGTACAAGATTTTTTTTTACCCCAACACACAGATCATTTTGTCATACTGATTTAAGAAATATGACGAAAAGTTTTTTTTGTTTTTGTTTTTTGCAAAATCACCATTTCAGGTCACTCATTTCTGTTAACAAACATTATATAGTTTTACTAAGAACTCTTCTCAGCTAAGTTGTGTCTTGTTGACACTCCTTCGAAGCCAGAGCTGATTTATAGGCTAATTATGAGAGAGCTCTGTATGCATTTGGATCCTTGATGGTATCCTGAGGGCTGCAAGCTGATGGATAGGTTTAGGGTGTATCCGTCCCCTCGTAGGCATTCTCCATCTCTGTTTGTGTGAAAACAGCAATCACCTGTCAGCGGTCTGTCGTCATCCTTATCCCTCATTTCCTCCTCTTCGCCATTAAACTTCACTGTGATCCAAGCTTCAAGAGATTAATGTCACCTGGAAAATAGGGAAAAGAGCAAGACAGGATGAAAATATAAAGATAACGATTTCTTAAATGTGGCCCATTTCTCATTCGTGTATTGATGTCTCCATAAATACCAAGCTTCATTAGTACAGTTTTTTGTTCTCCGACAGGCGTGACGGCTACTTGTCTTTTACCGCGACAGTGCTCCTTTTTCTCTCTGATTGCCTTTTTTTCCTCCAGAGGGGGCAAAAGTACTCCAACTCTGTACTTAAGTAGAAGTACCGATAGGCACAAAAGAAGTGTTTAAAAAAACAAAACAAAACCTAATTAAACTCCTGATACTCCAACAACATATACTCCTATACTTTATGACGATGTCAGACTACACGAAAACAGCCCGATTTTAGCCCGATCGACGTGTCGTGGACAAACGGGGCATGTCGTAAACGATTTTGGGTTGTCTTGACGTAGCGTCGCCCGTGTAGTGTGACACGTTCAACGATTGGTCGCCTGTTGGCCAGGACGGTACACGACCATCACGACGAAAGTCTAGCATGTTAGAATTTTTCTCGTCTTATGCCGATGTCAGACTACACGAAAACAGCCCGATTTTAGCCCGACCGACGTGTCGTGGACAAACGGGGCATGTCGTAAACGATTTTGGGTTGTCTTGATGTGGCGTCGCCCGTGTAGTGTGACACGTTCAACGACTGGCCGCCTGTTGTCCGGGACGGTTCACGACCATCACGACGAAAATCTAGCATGTTAGAATTTTTGCTCGTCTTGACGCATAATGTGACATACCTACGTCGTCGTCCGTTTGGTTCCACAGCATTGACCAATAGCGAGAGGGAGCGAACGTCAATCACACACTGAACAGCAATTTATAGCTCTTTTTATTTATGTATACATTTGTTTATTTATTCGTTTATGTATTTATTTATTTATCCCCTGGATATTTCAAGGGATGGGGCCGGACAGGTGCATCTCGAGGAAAAAAAAAAAAAAAAAGCGCCCCGCTGCAGCGCTGCGGCTGCATGAGCGCGTGCAACCCGTCAGGCAACGGCAACGTGAATAGAGGACCAAAATATATTGTGACTGTTGTTCTAATAATTTCAGAGATTTGGGCATACGAGTAGGGACGTGCACATACTGTATATATAAATTTGTTTATAAAAGTGGAGAAAGACACACGTTTAATAACTACAGACCAATATCATTGTTGCCACAGTTCTCAAAAATTCTAGAAAAATTCTTTTCATATAGATTGGATAATTTTATTGAGAAACATAAGCTCTTAAGTGAAACCCAATATGGGTTTAGAGAAAAACGGACCACCTCAATGGCAGTCATGGAGCTTGTAGAAGCAATATCTACCGAAATAGATAATAAAAAATTTACTGTTGGGATTTTTATGGATTTAAAAAAAGCTTTTGATACTATAGATCATTCTATATTAATGAATAAATTAAAGAAATATGGAATAAGAGGTTTAGCTTATAAGTGGATGAAAAGTTATTTGGATAATAGATATCAGTATGTGCAGTTTAATAATGTACAATCAGAACACATGAAGATCACTCATGGAGTTCCCCAAGGGTCTGTGCTCGGCCCTAAATTATTTATACTGTATATAAATGATATTTGCTGTGCCTCAAAAATATTGAAAAGTGTCTTATTTGCTGATGATACAACTTTCTATTGTTCAGGAGAAAACCTGAAGCAGCTTCTGACTACTGTGGAGTATGAATTGAATATATTAAAAAACTGGTTTGATGTGAATAAATTATCATTGAATTTAAATAAAACCAAGTTCATAGTTTTTGGCACTAGACAAATCACTCATCAAGTCAAAATTATGGTGAATTCAATTGAAATAGAAAGGGTGAATGAAAATAAATTCCTTGGAGTTGTTATCGATGATAAATTATGTTGGAAGCCACACATAGAAACTGTTAAAAGGAAAATGTCAAAAATCATAGGGATACTCTATAAAAGTAAGGATGTTTTAAACATGAAATCATTATATATATTATATAGTTCACTATTATTACCATATTTGACCTATTGTGTAGAATTATGGGGAATGGCATATAAAACAAATACTAACACCGTTTTCAAATTGCAAAAGAAAGCTATAAGAATTATTAATCGATCAAAATATACAGAACCAACACATCCACTATTTATTAAATTAAATGCTATGAAATGTTATGACTTGGTGGATTTTAAAATAGCACAAATAATGTATAAAGTTTATAACAATTTACTCCGCCACAGTACTCAGAAGTTATTTGAAATTAGACACAGTCCTTATGATATAAGAGGTACAAGTGTGTACAAAAAACCCAAAACAAGAACAAATTTCAGAAATTTCAAATCTGTGGAATCATTTGGGAATTGATCTGAAAAATTGTGACTCAATGCTGGAGTTTAAAAAAATGTTTAAAACTAAAGTTCAAAAAAATTATCTATGTCAGACCAGAATATGAAAATTGTACATGTGAGTATGTGTAAATGATCTAGATAGGTATTATGGTATATGTTTAGTAAATTAATGTATATATGTTTTGGTAAATGTGAATATGTTTAAGTGCACTTGTGTGTATATATATATATATATATATATATAACTTGGGTTATATACTTTATTTATTATTATTATTAATATTATTATTTTTTAATAATAGTAAATTAAAATTGTATTGATAATGAAATAAGTTTTAATATATTTAGTAAAGGGGTAGGACGAGATAAGTTTCTAACTTCTTCCTACTCCCTTTTGAACATGTAAGTTATGATTGATTGAATGATTATTTTATTGGGATTTTCTTCTCTTTTGATTGTTGTTGGGTTTTTTTCCCTTATCTCTGCTGTTCATCTGTTTATATGTTCAATAAATTAAAAAAAAAAAAAAAAAAAAAACATACTGTATATAGTGAGGATCGATCACATTTTCATATACCCGCTCTCACTTGAAAGTTTGTTTTTTTTCCCCCTCGGAGTGAGTGGCATACTATCCAATGCACCGTACTAAAACAAGTCAAATATGAATAAATTAAGCAATATAAAAAAATACTCAAACAATATAATATTTCAGTGTTTGATAAAATAATAAAACAAGATGTCATCCCGCAAATTAATTAACAAAATATGCTATATTACCCCGACGCATGTAGTCCTAAATAAATTAAAATACAGTGTTGGCTACTAAATCATATTTTTAACACTATTGCGGAGCAGGGAACGCAAGCAATGCGCACACATCACACTTGTCCCATGCGTGCTCCATTCACGCAAACACTCCCTGTCCTTGCCTCTTTTTTTTTTTTTTTTTTTTTTGGGTCCCACCTCCCCGACAAACAGTGGCCGACACGTCTCTCTTGGCAAGACAACACGCGATGAACGGCTGGTGTCTTGTCGCATTCAGACGTGTAGTGTGACTACACGCCCCATCCACGACACAGAGCGAATTTGTTGGGTAATGTGACAGCGCAACTGTCGTGTAAGACAAAAAAATTGCGTAGTCTGACATCAGCAAAAGTAAAAGTAAAAATTAATGTTCAGTCAGTTATATACAAAATATATTTTGAGGCGCTCTGCACATATATTAGTTTCTCTCCTTTGTCGACTTATATTACTGGGAAGAAGACAAAAACATTGTTATGTCTTTTGTTGTTCATGAGCTAGCTAGCATTGGCATTTTATGCTAGCTATCAAAACAATGTGACTCCATAGCTTGGCTAAAATTGTGGATTGGCTAACTAAACATGCTACGTTAGCATTCTCATACCCAACAGCGTCAACATTTCTCTTCAATTAATGTCATGGATGTGCACTTCCGAATCTGTTGCTGTTGTCATACAGTAAAATTTACAGTCCCACAGCATTTACTGTAAATGCTGCTTGATTGTCTTTCTTCCATGTCACTGCTATCAAGTTTTTTTTTTCTTTCTTTATTTTTATTTATTATTTTATTTTATTTATTTTTTTACGTTTTGTCATCATCAGTATTGGTATTTTGACAGTAGTAAGAAGTAAAAAAAGAACAGATACTGTATCTATTCTCTAGGGTTGGGGAATCCAGGCCCAGTCAGTAAAAACTCTGAAACAGCTTGGCTTTGGCCACAGGTGCTTCAACTCAACAGGTGGACACGAGCTCGTTTACCTGCCAGTTGACTAAAAGCACTTGTGGCTACAACAAATTTGTGTCGGGTTTTTATTTCCCGGACCTGGATTCCCCAACCCTGCTTCAGCATAGGGAATAAAAGTAAACAGTCAGTTATCTGAAAAAAAAATTACGTAAGTACAGAAACTAAGTATTTATACTTGGTTACTTCTCCACACTGATTTTTTTCCCTTTTCCCTTCATCCAGCTTGCATCCCTGGAACTTTCAAATCCAAATTCGGCGACGGTTCATGTGTTGCGTGCCCGTCCAACAGTCGCACCAGTGCCCGAGGAGCCAGTGTTTGTCCCTGCCAAAGTGGTTTCTACCGTGCTGATAATGACTCACCTGACACTGCCTGCACGAGTAAGTCATTCTACATTGCCAATGCTCGAATAAATGCTACCTGGGCTTTATGTGTTTTGACGAGAACATAAGAATGATCATGTGTTATGATAATCAGTTAATCAGGGGGTTTTGCACCGTGGAGCAGTTTCACACAAAGCAATATTTGGATTGATTGGCACTGAAACAAAAATACGTCTCACCATTACACTGAATGCAGTTGTTGTAATTAGTTGGAATCTTGTGTTCCAAAGCATAGTGTGTTGTAAGACAAAGTCATGTAGCCAAGCTCCAAAAATAGGCACTTTTGTATTTCACTGTTTCTATTGCAACTGACAGTGCTATACTATCGTCTCATTTTTGGTCAAATATTTCCACACACTTCTAGCATAGTACAGCTGCATGCTGTACTGTGTCAGAACAATGACATGATGTTGGTTGTATGCTATGAATAAAGCTCTTGTTATCACACAGTTGTTGATGGCACATTATTGGCAATACCATTTTGGTGACAAAGATGGAGCTTCACTTCGAGCCACTACCATCGTACCTCGCTGCCAGTCTCATGGTCCTGCTTGTATGAATATTTTAAGACCAGCGGTGAGAGAGTCAGCCGAAGCTAGCGAGGCTAGCTGCTATTCTTATCCACATAAGCGGTCAAGAAAATGGATGGATGGATTGTTTATACCCGTGGTTGCCGGTGTGTGCTTGCATTTTTTTAAAACTCTTCCCTGCAAAATTGTTTTTTGTTTTTTGTTTTTTTTTAATATTACTTTAGCATTAAAAAATGCTTAAGATACAAAGGTGTCATCAGACAATATGTAAACAAATATGTGCTATGACAGTAGCAAATTGTAGGCTTGCTGATACTAATGTGATCTGATATACAGTCCATATCAGTTGTGGATGGACAAAGCGCTTAGCCAAGCGATGGCGCTGATAGAGAGTGACATGAGCTGCCTGGACTGTGTAAAATCACTCCCGGAGGGCCTTTCCACAAGTTAAATGACACACACGGCCCTGCAACTGTCCTCCCCAGATCCCTGTCGCGGGAACACTGTGCACTCTGACGCTAACCAGCACACAGACACATACACACACAGGCAGGAACTCAGGCAGCAGCACCTCCAACATACAAACACACAGGCCTGACACTTTTGTCCCTGTGGCCTGGCAGAGCTTGTGTGCCAGCCTATTCTTTGTGTGGTGTTGCACAAGCGGGGTTGAGCCAGTCGGCAGCTTGGGCTCAGCGTGTGTTTTAGTTGGGCATCCAATTAGAAGAAGCTCCACTCTGAACTGTATCTTTCTAATTAGAAAGGACAGGGCGAGGGGAACGTGGCTGAGGGCGAAGTTAGTGGATGGCCAGTTTCAACAAGGATTCTCTCAGATTCTTTGGGCTCTACAGTGAATCTCAGTTTATCATTGTGACAACAATACAACACAGTATTTCAGTACATTTCGGTCTAGAGATGAAAATGTGAATATAAATCTTGAGGTGTCCTATGACAATGTATTAGGGCCATTTATACGTGGCCCTAATATCATGTCGTAGTGTGCTGCATAGCCCCAAATTCTATAATTATAGTGAGAATATTCAGTTGTTATAAAAAGTCTACACACCCCTATTCAAATGACTTGCGATGACTTTCAGAAAGGCCTGGAAGAGCCTGAGGTCGCATAACCTCCTGGTTTCATCATAAAACTCCTCTCGTTCTGCCTTTGGGTAACACTGACAAAGATGTAGGAGCTCTCCTCTTGCAGTAGATGGTACAGAGGATATTTCCGGGCTTCTTTGAAAAGCTCGTGCTTCACTGTGGTTTGTGTGATAAAAAAAAAAAAAAAAAAGCACAAGCTAAATCATGGACTGATCTTCAATTCTTGGTGATGTCACTGCTGAGCCATATTTTTTACACTGTTTTCACTATGTTCAAATGGTGTATTTAATGCCTTGGGAATTATTTTTTAATCTTATGCTGATACCTTTGAACAATGAGATCGCTCAGATGCTGTGAAATCTTGCTGACTTTGGCTTGCGCTGTAAGATGTGACTACAAAAATGTCAGGAAAAGCCCGTTGAAACATCTGAACTTAATTTGAGCAACAACATCCATCCATCCATCCATTTTCTTGACCGCTTATTCCTCACAAGGTTGCTGGAGCCTATCTCAGCTGGCTTTGGGCAGTGGGCGGGGTACACCCTGAACTGGTTGCCAGCCAATCACAGAGGGCACACAGAGACGAACAACCACTCACACTCACAAGCACACCTAGGGACAATTCAGAGCGCCCAATTAACCTGCAATGCATGTCTTTGGAATGTGGGAGGAGACCGGAGTACCCGGAGAAGACCCACGCAGGCACGGGGAGAACATGCAAACTCCACCCAGAAGGCCGGAGTCTGGACTCCAGTCCGAGTCCTCAGAATTGGGAGGCGGACGTGCTAACCACTCAACCACTGTTCCGCCTGAGCAACAACATAAAAACCTTAATAATTTATTGACAGTAACATAAGAAAATCGAGCACACCTTTCCGATAAGGTAGAGTAGCGTTCTTTACTTTGAGGTTGTGGGAATACAAAATCCACAAATTAGTATTCCGTGCGCATGTTATACCTATTTCGTGGCCACAGTTTATTTTGTCATGTCATGTCTGGGCTCCATAGAATGCAGAACATTTTTAGTTTGTCATTATGTGGAAGAGAACGATAGAACACATTTTGAGCTGTTTCAGTGCATGAAATACTATCCATGTATTTTCATCATTAAGGAATGATTGACCTCTGTTTTGAACACCTTGCAGCTATCCCATCAGCTCCTCGCAACGTAATCTCCAGCGTGAATGAGACCTCACTGTCACTGGAATGGGAGGAACCCCAAGGCACCGGTGGCAGGAGTGACCTGGTGTATAACGTGGTGTGTAAGAAATGCCTGCGAGACCGCAGCCCGTGCACACGCTGCGACGACAACGTGGACATCTCCCCTCGAAGGCTGGGGCTGAGGCAGAGGAAGGTGGTGGTGAGGAATCTGCAGGCTCACACCCGCTACAGCTTCGAGGTGCAGGCGGTCAACGGTGTCTCTGGGAAGAACCCCGCCTCTCCGCGTTACTCGACAGTCAACATCACCACCAACCAGGCCGGTTAGTAGAGCTGTCAATGAGGCTACATGTGTGTCCGCTAACCAAGTTGATTCATAGGCCTTCACCGATCAATATCACTTAAAAGCGGAATGAAAGAGGCAATTTATTGGATCCTACACTCAGTCAATGTCAATGAGTTTCTTAATGATCTCTTAACAGAGATAGGGGGACTAAAGTCACATGACTTGACTTGATTCGGTCGGCTTGAAACTTAATGTTTACGACTTGAGACTTACTTATGACGCGCGCATACAGTACATATTGTCTCTGTCGGGCAAAATCCTCTCATCTCATAAATCACTACTTTCCATTAAAACTAAAAAGTTCCATCTGGCTTTGTTACTAAAACACCATATCAATAAAGTTGATATTACACCTTATATTGCTATCGTTTACAATTGTGCTCAAACATCAACACAACACCAATGAATCACTAATGTATTAAGCTGTCATTGATTAAAATGGCCACATTGACAGCATCCATCCATCCATCCATCCATTTTCTTGACCGCTTATTCCTCACAAGGGTCGCGGGGGGTGCTGGCGCCTATCTCAGCTGGCTCTGGGCAGTAGACAGGGGACACCCTGAACCGGTTGCCAACCAATCGCAGGGCACACAGAGACGAACAACCATCCACACTCACAAGCACACCTAGGGACAATTCAGAGCATCCAATTAACCTGCCATGCATGTCTTTGGAATGTGGGAGGAGACCGGAGTACCCGGAGAAGACCCACGCGGGCACGGGGAGAACATGCAAACTCCACCCAGGAAGGCCGGAGCCTGGACTCGAACCGGAGTCCTCAGAACTGGGAGGCGAACGTGCTAACCACTCGACAACCGTGCCGCCCACATTGCCAGCAGATAATCCAAAAAAAGCAAACGATAGTGGTTACATCATCCTCTCAAACTCTTTGTCAGAGGTCTTGGAACAGGAGTGGTGCAGTAAATAAAACAATGCGCTGACTAAGAAGTTGAATAGGCGGGAATAAATCTTGCACGTCTTATCTGACCAATACCTACTCTGCACGAAAACATTACATGTATCCATTTTTAACAAAACAGGCTTGCTCAAATGTATCTAACCCAACTATTTTTTCATGTTACTGTAAAAAAAATAAATAAAAATAAATAAAAAATCCAGACTATCAATTTTGAGGTGACATAATGCTGCACGGCTCCTGCAGAGTGAGGGAAGAGGTGGCATTTTACAAAACTTTTTAGTAGAGATAGACCGATATGCTTTTTTCAGGGCCGATACCGATTCCGATTATCGGTAATCAAGGAGGCAGATAACCGATATTTGAAGCCGATATTCATTTGCAGTAAAAGTTAAAATGTTGGCACCAAATTTTTGAATAATGCAAACCCTAACCGTTCTTTACAATGGATTCTCACACTACACTTTTCATTTTACATCCTTTTATCTGCAATAAGACGTTGGTGGCGGGGGGAGTTAAATGTGGGGGCCAATGTGACATTACCTTTTATAGCATTTGGGATACTTGTAGTTTTATTCTATAAATGTTATATTTTTATATTTTGAAGTAATAGGAGGAACCCTGTCATTCAAAATGTGCATCAGCTGTGGCATTACTTATTACTACAGCAAAAAAAAATAAAAAAATTCCATGAGAAAAACTATTCATCCCTGAACACCATACAGTTCTTGTAGACCTTATTATAATTATTGTTATTGTTACCATATAGACAGTTTTGATAAGCTGAGGATCTTAAATCGAGAACAGCAATATCATGCTACTCCTCTCTACAAGAGAACTGTCAAAAGACACTTCATCATGTAGTTTACTGCCACTTAGGATGCCCCAATCAACGCAGAAAAAGGTAGAGTAAAATAACTTGGTTATAATAATAGTAAGAATAACTTGGTTAAACAGACATTGTTGCGGTGGACCGCTGCCACTTTCTGCTGTTTAATGTGTTTTACACTTATAGACACGTGTGTGTATATGGGCACACTATTCTCTCACTACTGTACTGTACTGTATCACTTAATGGCACAGATGTACTTGTCTAAATAATAACTAGGCTGCAACATTGCTAATTCACATTAACAAGCACTATCTTAGCTGTCCACATGAATAGTTACTAACACACGAGAAAGTTATACAACACACCAAACATGAGCTCATTATTCAAAGTATGATGCACGTAACGAAATTACATCACTGAACATTAATTGCAGCCGACTACGGCCGTAGATGTTACATATTAGTGGCATCGATTGAGAGGATAATGTCCCAAATGACGGCAGACATGACGTGAAAAGAGAGACAAAACGAGCAAATAAGCACACAATACTTTAGTGCACTTCTCTACTAATGCCAAACATACGGAAGAGAACACGTTCGTGTAGTTAAACGGTGTTTGAGACACTTAATTAGTTACGGAGCGGACTTTAACGAGGTGCACAACGAGCTGTCAATCAAATCGACGTCGAAGCTTAAGGCACACAATGGCAAACCAGTGCGACAAATAAACACAATATAAAGTAACTAAACGCTATTTAGTGTCACTGTGGCATCTCACTGCATAATAACCGCTATGCAACAAGTAGTGGACGTGACCCAGAATGCAATGTGTGCGTCACGAGAGGTAAATATAATGACATTACTCTACTCTTAACATGGAACTAGGCAATATAATAATGACAACTGTTAATATTTGGAACCTTTCTAACAAACATTATTTACTTAATTAAGTGAAAATGTGTGTGATTCCCTCCCCGAGTAGTTCAAGTAGCGAATTAGCTACTGGGTGTTAGCCTACATGCTAAGCTGAACACACCACTGTTAGCTAGCGGGGATTCAATGCAAGGCAATGCAGCTCCATTCATATAGTGCATTTAATACACCACATAATTCAATATGTTTAGCTTATCATGGTGAAACGATCGGCGGAGTCTCTTCTCTTTTAACTTACCTTCGAAGCATGTGTGTCTCGCGTTGTGTCCGTGGGTGCGTGTGTGACCGGCTACTGTGATACACGGCATACACTACTGATTGGTTCTGGCTTTTGCACGGCTAACCAATCAAATGCTGCTATGGGCGTTACATTGCTGGAGTTGGACTCCATAACAGACAGAGACGCTCTGGGCTGCATTCGAAGCGAAAAGACGGAGTTTTAAATGGATCGCTCATATCGGCCGTCAGATTAATAAAACAGACAGATACCGATATGTACCAATATGTCAAATATCGGCCCCGATTATCGGCCCGACCGATTATCGGTCTATCTCTACTTTTTAGACAGTTGAACATTCGGTATTGTTAATAGATTTGTTGTCAAGCAATTTTCAATACTACTTTGAATTGGCTAATAATGTGTTTAAAGGGATACTTGACTCATTGAGCCATTTTCAGCAGTAAAAAGTTAATATTTTGTCTATAATTAATGTGGTAACGTCATTATTTTTCATGTATAATTAATACCTTTTAAAAACTGATTTTTCTACTTGCTGTCAACTGATGATGACATCACCTGTGCTGAGGAAGTACGTAATGCCCAATCATGGCTCAGTTTACTGATCAAACCCAGACAACAGGTGAGCCATGATTGGCAGTGCCTCAGGATTGTCAGAACCCCATCCTTTTTTTTTTTTTTTTTTTTTAAACAAAAGTGTAGTCCAACAGGTGACATCACATTCTTCAGCCTCCCTGGTATCAGGGATGCTGGAGAGGGGGAACAATCTGGAAGTCAAATCTTGTGGAATAGTGGATGAGCTTTACACCCTTGAGAGTACATGAGAGTCAACCCAACCAGTCGACATGTGTTTGTAGAATACAGTACTTGTAAACAGTCAATGGGTACATCATAAATGGACAATAAAGGAAAACAAAGAGGATAAATACACAAAAGTTTCACTTGTTTTTGAGGTTTGTGTGAGTGACGTGTGTAGATCGACGACGTAAAACTTTGTGGGAGAGTTATGCAAATCTTCACTTTGGCCAGAGTTGTTAGAAACTTTCATTTTTAATGAAAGAAATTCCTGTGGACGTTTGGATGACAGGGCAAGTCGCAGAAAAATATCTCCTATTTGCAAAAAAAAAAAAAAAAAAAAAAAATGGCTACGTGTATGCAGGGCCTGTATCTCTTATGTCAACCAATGTCACCTTCATATGTCTTGACCAAGCAAACTTTTCAGCACACTTTACACACTGTAATCACTTAAGTCAACCCACACTTAATCCACTTTACTGTGGTTAATGGAATGCAGACAATGGCTGTGAGATGAGTCATTTTTCGGATTCACCAACCCATGAAGTAAATGTGAAACATGCACCATTTCTTCAACCATTAAGATTGGACAGCTGCGCATATTAAATTTATACTTTGATTCAATTTGTAAGATCTTACTGTAAGGTTTGGTTTGAAAGCAGATAAGCAAAAGAAAAATGTTTGTCCTTGCGAGGGAGAAATGAGGAAGGGGCAAAGCGTCTTTCCAGCCCAGGTGAAGCTGAACTACACCAAGAAACAAACAACAATGACACAGACATTGGAGAGTTTTGTGCCATTCATCAAAATAATGAAGCCAATTTTTTCCCCTAAACAATGTGCTTTTGCTCCATTTCCCTGTAGCACCATCCGCAGTCCCAACAGTCCATCTGATGCGTTCCACCGCAGACACCCTGAGTCTATCATGGCTACCCCCGGAGAAACCTAATGGGGTCATTCTGGACTACGAGATTAAATACCACGAAAGGGTACGTTGGAGTCTACATCTTTTCCAGATGCTGGGAAATACAATATTAAAGTGGTGCGTGTGAGGGAGTCATTTCTATTGATGGAGGGCCTCAGCAGCTCTTGCAATGTTGAATCGTTGGTATTGATCAAATTCCCGGCAAGGGTTTAATGTGTTCCTTTTATGACCTCCAGCGGACAAACGACCTTCATATTGTAGAAAAATTCTCAGCAGGAGTGTAGGCTTGCATGTGATGTCTGTTTAAATGCGGCTACTTTTATTTTCACATTAGTAGTGCTGTAAATGGCCAATGTAAATTTTCCAGGCCGATCATAATATAATTGCAACATTCCAGAGTTCAGTCTGAAAATTAAAATTGGAGAACTGGTCTCATTAAATGGTAAGACTAGGGATGTTTGATAGCACATTCTTTCAGAACGATTAAACAACTCTTGAGTAGTCACCTATACCGATACCAAGTACTGATTCCAGTAGTATTTTTGATACATAAGTTCCCCCAAAAAGCACAATGACACGTAATTTCAAAAATAGACCTGTATATCCTAATATAGCATTTTTGCATAAAATTACATGAAATTAACAGCAATTTTCTAATTTCTACTTCCTAATCGTAAAACGGACACAAGAGGGTGGCCGACACACAAGTACCTATACCTTGAAAAAAGCCTTGGTATCAGCAAGATACCGATACCTGGCAATTGCACCCACCATCCATAGAAAAGACAATTCTTTTTAATTTTCTGGATTGAAGATTTGCTTAGATACGCTTACTTTTCATATTGATGACTTAAAGACCAATTCATGACTTTTTTTTGTTTTTATATAAAACTGTTCTTTTGTATCTTTGGTTGTTAACCTTGTGATGGTGGTATTGAACAGATACTTTGTGACTCTTTTCTTGCTAAATAAAAGTTTTTTAAATTGAGCTTTTTGCAAAATCTAGGGGAAAAAAATGTTTTTTATATATTAAATATTAGGGGTGTTAAAAAAATCGATTCGGCGATATATCGCGATACTACATCGCGCGATTCTCGAATCGATTCAATAAGGGCAGAATCGTTTTTTTTTTTTTTAGGATTCACACCTTGAGCATGGAAGAATGTTATATGAACGGAACATTAAGCCTTAATATTTTATTTTAATGCTGTTCAAACATGAAACAGATTACAACCTCTATAAGACTGAAATTTCAGATAAATAAATAATACATTTTCATATAAATCTTACACTCTACAAGCTTACTGATTAGTATTTTCTAAATTTGAATGAAAAAAAATCGCAACAATCGACTTATAAATTCGTATCGGGATTAATCGGTATCGAATCGAATCGTGACCTGTGAATCGTGATACGAATCGAATCGTCAGGTACTAGGCAATTCACACCCCTATTAAATATTAAAAACATTGCATTACATTGTGATATTTTTTTGATGATTAAACCATTAGAACAGGTCACATTGATCCATGAACATTGTTAAGAAACAAACACAACAGCAGGGCTACATAAAATGTAAATACAGTGGAAACTCTTGTTGAACAAAATCAATTTTGCATGAAGTGAAACAGTAATACATTACAATACAATAGTCCACCACATATTCAGAGTGTATGATTTTTTTTTAATCACATATTCACAATGAGCTCTGTCTGAAGCACCACCAAAACATTGTCTAGATAGGAATTGGTGTCAAGGATGATGTTTCATTTCAGCTAACAGACAAGCTTTGTTTGCCCAGGACAGACTAAGTTGATCCTATGTTGTTACTAGAGGATGAATGACTTCAGATTTTCTGTAGTTGATCCTGTGTGGACTCACTTCCTGTTGCCTTAAACCGTAGACAGTATTGTGACATGTTTTGGGCTTTTTGATGGTTCTGACCAAGTCTTTTTAAAATAAGATATGGCTTATGGGTTAAGCGAGGCAATCCTATCAATGACACAATATGAAAGCACTGCCTGTAATTGCGGAGTAGTAAAGTTGACACGTCAACTAATCAAGTTCAATCATTTATTTTTAGGGGAATGCTGAGTTTAAACTCACAGTTGCTCAGGGCTCAGGCAACGACCAATCACAGCTCACCTGTTTTCTGAAGTTGACCTGTGATTGGTTGTTACCTGAGCTTTGAGCAATTGTGATGTCATTTTCACTTGACAGCAAGTGGCAAAATGGCCACCGTCTGATACTGATAAAAACTGCTAGATTTGCTGCTTAACTCATATTCCACAAATGCAATATTAGTCAAGGCAAGGCAAGGCAAGTGTATTTGTATAGCACATTTTATACACAAGGCAACTCAATGTTCTTTACACAAGGAAATACAACACATAAGCATCAAGAAACAGTAGTTAACATTCACTGGAAGAAAAATAAATGACTAAAAAGAACATACAATAACAATCTTAAAACATTATTCAACAAACTTTAAAACATTTAACATAAGGAAGTTTAAAATAATAATTAAAATAATAATAAAAAAAACAACAACAACAACAACTTAATTAAAGCTGTTTAAAAATCCCTAATCAAAGGTATAAGAAAAAAGCAAAATTTTTAACCTGGATTTAAAAGCATTTACACTCGGGGCTGACTTCACTTCTGTTGGCGGCCTATTCCATCTGTGTGCAGCATAATAGCTAAATGCAGCTTCACCATGTTTGCTTCGAACTCTGGGTTCCACTCGTTGGCCCAAGTCTGTAGATCTCAGAGCCCTGCTGGGTTTGTACTCAATCAGCATTTCTTGGATATATTCAGGACCCAAACCATTTAGTGATTTATAGACGAGTAGCAGAACTTTAAAATCGATTCTACAGCTGACAGGGAGCCAGTGTAAATCCTTAAGTACTGGAGTAATATGTTCTGATCTCTTTGTTTTGGTCAGAACTCGAGCTGCAGCGTTCTGAATGAGCTGCAATTGTCTCATGTTCTTTTGAGAGAGTCCAGTCAGAAGACCGTTACAATAATCAAGTCTGCTGGAGATAAAGGCATGGATAAGCTTCTCTTGGTCTGCTTGAAGCATGCACAATTAACTAAAATATCATATTTAGTAGGGGTGTGCCAAAAAATTTATTCATAAAAGAATCGAGATTCTCATTTATTAATGAATCGATATTAATATCCAAAAATCGATTTTATTTAAATTAGAAATGAAGAAGAAGGGGAAAAGGCAGTTGTAGCCCACATTTTGTTTTTGTGGAAAAAGGCACTTAATAAATTAATAAATGTTAAAAAAATAAATAAATAAATAAAATAAAAAAAAGACACTTTAATGTCTCTACTTGTCATTTTGTCTTGCAAAGCAGACTGGAGTAGATCATGACAATGTCCATGTCACAACATGTGCATATCTGTAAATTGAAGCAGAAATCATTTGTCAGTCAAATAATTTTGAATCGAAAATCTTTTGAATCAAGAATCGTGAGACAGTCAAAGATTCCCAGCCCTAATATTTAGGCTACTAGGGCTGCATATTATTGTCAAGATTTTTATTTGTATTTATTTTTTTTTGGTGACTTCCTTTTTAAGATGATTTGAAACTATCAATCCATCCATTTTCTTAACCTCTTACTCCTCACAAGGGTCGCGGGGGTGCTGGAGTCTATCCCAGCCGTCATTGGGCAGTAGGCTTGGTACACCCTGGACTGATTGCCAACCAATCGCAGGGCACACAGAGACGAACAACCATCCACACTCATAAGCACGCCTAAGGACAATTCGGAGCACCCAATTACCCTGCCATGCATGTCTTTGGAATGTGGGAGGAGACCGGAGTACCCGGAGAAGACCCACGCAGGGACGGGGAGAACATGCAAACTCCACCCAGGAAGGCCGAAGCCTGAACTTGATCTTGCGTCCTCAGTACTGGGAGGCGGACGTGCTAACCACTCAGCCCACCGTGCCGCCCGATTTGAAACTATTTTTAGGTAATAGTTTGTTGTGTATTTTCAGTTTGATAGGCTGTTCTAAACATTTTTAGAGGGGTGCGTCAATTACTCGCGTCATTGCTCTTCCGGCTCTCCTGCGAATACCCATTGGAAATTCAAAATATGACCTTTATCAATTCAGTTGCATAGTTCTGCTTGTACGCCACAGTCGTAAGAAAAATGTCCTTATTTGCAATGATGCAAAGTGAGCTGTAAACATGAACGCTCATGTCTTCCATGCAGGGCCAGGCTATGTCACACACTGTAACATCGCAACACAGCTCAGCCAAGGTGGAGGGGCTGAGGGCCGCCACACCCTACGTAGTGCAGGTCAGAGCTCGCACCGTCGCAGGATATGGTCGCTACAGCAACCCCATGGACATCAGCACCAGCCTGCATAGTAAGACCTCTGTTTAGCTCTCTGCTGATCGGCTGCTATGGTTTACGGTTGTATAGTTTCACAGTTTTAATGGCTTCTGCTTTGCAGGTGGTACACGACACCTTCTAATCCCTCCAGCTACGCTTTGCCTGGTATTCATTTGTGCCTTTTGTGTGATTCGGTCCAGGTGATCCTCAGAAGTCTGTGCAGGACCAGCTGCCTCTCATCATAGGTTCCGCCTCTGCAGGGTTGGTGGTCATTGTTGCCATGGTGGTAATTGCTGTTGTCTGCCTCAAGTAAGTGCACAGCACTGACGACGTGAACTACGTGTTTCATTTAGCTAATTAGAGTCTGAACAAAGCGGCTAATTAAATGTTTACATTCCTTCAGAGGTGGAAATAATACACACACTCCATACTTAAGTTGAAGTACTGATACTTGTAGGGAAAAAAAAAAGCCTCTGGCAAAAATAGAATTATTGATTCAACTCCTGAATTTAAAAATTAAGGGCTCTGCTTTTATGACAGGTGACGTATGTATACACACATTACACAAACACTCACACTCAGCACTGACGAGACTCCAGTGACACGCAAACCGCTCCATTCAGGAAGTCCAAATATGGACGTGATTTACGAGCACCTTAAATAAGGCTCTTCACGCATTTAATAAATGTCATGTTTTCCATTATTTTTGAGTGATGATGTGGGCCCATATTTATACAAATTGTTTTGAAACTTAATTATGCTTAAAATTACCTGTGTGATTAAAAACAAGTAACAAAGTAGGGCTGATTCTAATCGCGTCACAAATTTGATCTACTATAAGTGGTTTGAATTTTTTTGTAACATACATACATCATGTAATTTATGATCTCAAGTTTTGGACAGGTGTGATGCTGGCTTGGTCGCCAAGTGCATGTTTTATAACTGTAAAGGATAACTGTAAATAATAAATTGACTAACTCGGCCAATTTTGTCCAGATGGGCTTTGCTTTAATTTTATTGTTCATGGTTCTGACAACATGATGCGGACAAATCTTTGAGTGGAACTCACAGATATAGCTTATAAGAGAAAATTTATAAATGCATTCTTACCAATGAAATGTGCATGTAGCGCTTCTTGCAGACTTATTGGTACAACCATATGCCACACACGGTGACATTTTCACCGTGGAAACCGTAAATAACATGAAAAGCTGCGGGAAAAAAAAAATCAACATTTTCAAGTTCACTTCTCACTATGGTGAATAAGTGGCACTGTGAGTCCATTCATATATAAATCTGTGGATGTTGCTCACCGTAGTCCAAGGAACGCTCAAGACTTTTGTGTGAATGCACAGACACACGGAAAATTAGAGGGAACTTTGGTGTTGACCCCGCAAGATGGCAAATATGTCCCTATTTTTCCCAATTTATAACACACCAACATCTTAATCAATCAAAATCTCAAATGAACTGCGGTTGACTTAACCTAATTTTTGCCCATCTTTTCATCATCTGCGGAAGGAAAATAGTAAAAAGCCTGTTTTGACAAAGTCAAGTCAAGTCATCTTTATTTATATAGTAATAATTACCATGTGCTGTTTTCAAAGGCAGGGACGAAAAGTAAGAAATGGCCAGAAAAATAAATTCTCAACTAAGTAAAATACATTAACCTGAAATATTTTCTAATCCACTTTTTACTTGTTTACTTCCACCCAGTGCATGTGTTCAGAGTGAGTGTACATTTAACCTTCAAGATGGATCAAAAATCTTGAATCTTGAGTTGTTCAGTAGATTTATCTGATGATGATAAAATACATAAATGGAAAGTTTGCAAGATTGATTCATGCTAATGTGACTTTGTTTGTAGGAAACAGCGCAGTGGCTCTGAGCTGGAGTACACAGAAAAACTGCAGCAATACAGTAAGTTTATGTGCTCTGCAGCTATGCTTTTATTGGTCATGCTCATACTGTTAACCACTGATTCAATAAAGTCACCTGACGCAGGCAGGAAACAAGTTTTGCTTTTGCACAATCACTCTTATACAGTCTGGACAATGTTTTTCTGTGTGTTGTTTTTCTTCCTACATTAATTGAGCTAAATATGCTGTTAGCGTGCCCTTTAAACATTTATCCAGAGAAAACAAATTAATTGTGACTGGCATGACAACAGCACAACTCTTTCTTTTTATCAGTGACCATGGGCTAATGTTTTTAGTCTGGAACATTTTAGAGGTGCTTTCAACCTTGAGTCAGCTCTGGACTGCATCATCTTCGTCATCTGTAAAATGAATCACAAAAATGTTGATTATGTTTCAAAACTACAAAAATCAATTTCTGGAGAAATAATGTGTGACTGCTGAAATTCTGTAGCTTTAATTGAACTGTTGAATGGAAGACTTTAAGTAAAACATAATGAGAATGGTGTGTATTGGTTGAGAAATGTGGAATGAGGTCAAAGTGTAAAATACCTGCATTGATTTGAGAATCTTGTATTGAAAAATGTCGAATACAGAAAAATTTGGGAATTTTTGGAATCTTAAAACTAGTTTTCAGCATGTCTAAAAAATGGTCTAAAAATACTTAAGTGATTTGGAATCATTTGACAAATGTGGAAATGATGGTTTGAATTTGTTGTATAATTAGCAAAATGTGGAAAGATGAGTTCAATTTAGAAAATGTCTCCATTAATTTCAATAGTATTTTTTTTAATAGGTATTGTGGGGTGGAGTGGGAACCTTTGGTATAGGTCCTGTGTGAGTCAAACATTTTCACTTTGGTTAAAATTGGTTGAGAAATGTGAAAGTTTTAGAAGGACAAAGTGGGTTTAATTACTAATAACAAATGTCAACTAGAGCTGCGAGCAGCTATAAAGGGCCCTCGCAGCCCGGGCCATGTTGGGGTACTTGCACGTTGGGGTACTGGCACGTTGGGGTACTGGTAAGTTGAGGTACGGCACATCGGAAGCAGAATTTCTTTGAAAATGGCATGATAAACCTTGACATGTGGATTTTTTTTTTTTTGTAAAAATACCGTTAAGTGGGGTATTTTTTTATGCCTCAAGGGCTAGGTGGCGCTGTATATATAATGGGATGTTGTCATAGAGATACCTTCAAGCCTTGACTCTAAACATACATGGCAAGTGTGTTTTTTTTTTTAAGCATGTACCGTGGAGTTATTAAGCATATCCTTCATTCACGATATTGCTTTTAATGTCCATAGAGGTTATCAAAAATAAAAAAATAAGTACATTTGGATAAGTCTGATGCCAGTGAACATTTTGAGTGGTGGAAAGTAAAAGAATATTCATAAATGACTTAGTTATCACACTTAGAATGAGTTTATATTTTTAGTACAAAATACTAGGGGTGTTAAAAAAAATCGATTCGGCGATATATCGCGATACTACATCGCGCGATTCTCGAATCGATTCAATAATCGGCAGAATCGATTTTTTTTTTTTTTTTTTTTTTTTTTTTAGGATTCACACCTTGAGCATGGAAGAATGTTATATGAACGGCACATTAAGCCTTAATATTTTTATTTTAATGCTGTTCAAACATGAAACAGATTACAACCTCTATAAGACTGAAATTTCAGATTAATAAATAATACATTTTCATATAAATCTTACACTCTACAAGCTTACTGATTAGTATTTTCTAAATATGAATGAAAAAAAATCGCAACAATCGACTTATAAATTCGTATCGGGATTAATCGGTATCGAATCGTGACCATTCGTATCGGGATTAATCGGCATCGAATCGAATCGTGACCTGTGAATCGTGATACGAATCGAATCGTCAGGTACTAGGCAATTCACACCCCTACAAAATACCGTATGTAGGGTATTTTTTGGTTTTGCCTCAAGGGCTAGGTGGCGCTGCATATATAACTGAATGTTGTCATAGTGATACTTTCAGGCCTTGACTATAAACATACCTGTCAAGTTTGGGATTTTTTTGGAGCATGCACCGGGGAGTTATTAAGCATATCCTTTTTCATTGCGAAACGTGTTTACAATTTTTGTAAAAATACCGTAAGTGGGGTATTTTTTTTTCATGCCTCAAGGGCTAGGTGGCGCTGCATATATAACTGAATATTGTCATAGAGATACCTTGACTATAAACATTAGGGGTGGGACAAAAAACCGATTTGACCGAACCATCGGTCGTCAAGGGGAGCTAAACGGCCGTATCGGTAGCAGACATGTCAACCGATACAAAATCCGCCGGGAATACATTGCTTGTCAAGCTGTGGACCGGATATCGAGTTGCTGTGAATCGGTTGCGAGTGAGGCTTTATGGTTTTCATAACAATAGCAAGAGTTCTGCACCGTGCTCTACTTGTTTTGTTTACATTTCAGTAGCAGTACTATTCAAGCTACTTCCGTGTTTACAGAGAGCTAGCAAAGTAGCGCTCAGAGACGCTTCATTCCCCGGATGTTGTAAACATAATGCAAAGACGTTACGCACCTTTTTGGGGGGGGGGGGCGCCTACCGTCAACGCCGTGCTCGCGACACGGCACGCGCGCTCGCGCGCAGTCGCGCACAACAAGTGGCAACATCCAAATGGAGACAGTTAGCAGAAGCCGGTGCCGTACATCTCGGTATTTCCCATGGCTATCGAGTCCTCTCGGTGCACTTGTATGTGCCGGGCCGGCGTTGGTACTGCGCGCGAGCCAAAAAGAATAACTCCCGTGACGATCCAATGCATGGATTCAAACGACACAGGTATGTCCCACAGCCAACACACCAGCTAAGCTAAAAGCATACTGCAAGCATCTCATTTCTCAGTTTGTGGCTCCCTGTCAATGTACCCAACTAGCATGAGCAACAGATAGGAGAACTGAGACGTGCCCGCGATTACGTCATCAAACTCAAAATGAACGACAGCCCAAAAAACAAAATATAAACAGTAGTAATTCTGTGGTCATCATCGTGTCTCAGATTAAAAAAAACAAAAAAGATGTCATACATTAACAAAAAATGAATGTGATGGCAAAGAAAAACAAAAATTGTTAAAAACAAAAATTGTTGATAAAAAGGTTAGGGCACTTTTGGAAATATTTTGGGATATATTAAGTTGTTAAAATGTGTTTGATAGATTTATTGTTCCATAAGGTGGCTTCATATTTCTTTTGGCTGGACGGTAGGTTTATTTCATGTCTTAAATTTATGATTCTGAAATACTTCACAATGTGGACATATTCTGTTTAATTGTGTTGGTGTCTTTTTTTAAAGGTTAAATATTTATATTTCAAATTGAATTATCAGCCTTTTGTTTTCCTTATCCTGATTTTGAATTACAAAAAAAAACAAAAAACAATTATAACTGTCAATAACAACTAATAAATATTTAAACTGATACATTTTTCAGTCATATTGCCCAGCCCTTTGTTCCGGTCCATTTAAATAATTGATTCAATATATAAAAATCTAGAAGACATTGTTGTTGTTCTTTTTTTTACAGATTTGTAGATACTGTAAAAATTTGTGGTGTTTTAAGATTAATGTTTACAACCAACAAATGTCACTATAAGTTTTGAATATTGAAATTAATCGTATCGAATCGAAAATTGTATCGTTCCCAAACTTAATCGAACCATATTGAACCGTTCTGTTCTGAAAGATAATCGTTTTTCAATCGAATCGCAACTTGTGTATCGAGATACATATCGAATCGGCCTCATGTCAGAGATTCCCACCCCTAATAAACATACATGTCAAGTTTGGGATTTTTTGGAGCATGTACCCGGGGGAGTTATTAAGCATATCCTTTTCATTGCGAAACACAAAATTTGATCCCCCGCCGTCATCATATAGTATTCCCGAAAAGTCAAGATTTTTCCCACTGTCGTTGGCTCAGGTCTTGACATGGTCCAGGTCAAGTCTGAAGTCAGTCGGATGAAAACGTGTAGAGAAGTGGGCAAAAGTATGCCCCCTGTAAATGTGCAAAAATCGTAAAAAATGGGACATTCAAAAATTCGTAGCTCACTTCCTGTTCATTTTAACATATAGGTCCAAGAGACTTTTTTGTAGGTCTTGGGCTCCCTCATACACCTAAAAAGATCTTGCTTAAACGTATAACCGGGGCTGCTTCATTAAAATTTCTAGGGGGCGCTATTGAGTCATTTTTGTAAAAATAGCACAATCCACGATAAAATATTGCTCATTTTGCCAGGCCAGATGTGTGCGCCAAGTTTCATGAGTTTCTGTGCATGTTTCGGCCCTCAAAATTGCCCGTTGTTTTCTTGGCGAACAGCGCTTAGCCACGCCCACAGCGATTTGCGAAAACTCACAAACTTCGAGTTGTGACATCATGAAGGCCGAAACCCTCATCTGAGCAAATATGAGGTAGGTCCAGTTAACGTGGTTGGAGAAAAACATTGAAGAAAAATCGTAAGAAAAAAAATTGCCAATAGGTGGCGCTATCAGTACGATGAAATAGAAGTTCATAGATGTCTTAAGGGCTGGACACTCATCAAATGTGTGAAATTTTGAGAAGATTGGACCATCTGGGTCAAGTTAAAGCAGCTTTTATTCTCACGAAAAATTATCAGACTTTGCGGCACTGTATAGGCCACGCCCTTTGGCGAAAATTTACAATATTCGGCGTGGGCCATGATCAACATGTTAAGGTGTTTCTGACCAATTTTCAACTGGATAGCTAAAAACGTAAATTATGACATTTATTGTCACCACTAGGTGGCGCCATATGTATAACTGAATTTTATGAAATAGATGTTTTCAGGCCGTGACTATTAAGTTGCATGAGAAGTTTGAGATTTTTTGGAGCTTGTACATGGGAGTTATTAAGCATTTGCTCTTTCTGGACAAATGAAATTTTAAAGGCAATATTTGATGCCCCGCCCCCGTCATATAGTATTCCGAAAAGTCAAGATATTTTGCCCAGTTGTCGTCTCAAGTCTTGAGATGATACATGCCAAGTTTGAAGTCAATCGGATTAAAACTGTTTGCAAAGGGGGGAAAAGTATGACCACAGTGAATGTGCAAAAATGGGCCAAAATTGGACATTCAAAAATTCATAACTCACTTCCTGTACATTTTTGCTACATGGTCCCAATTGACTTTTTATGCGTCCCAGGGTGCTACAAGTGCCTGCCAAATTTCGTAGCTCTAGGTCAAATGTGCCGGGATTGGTTTTTATTTTTTTATGCTAGGGGGCGCTATAGAGTCTCGTTATTATGACAACATCAGAATATCAAATTTTTCGCCAGGCCCGAAGAGTGTGCAAATTTCGGTGAGTTTTCGTGAATGTTTAGGTACCCAAAATCGCGATCGTTTGCGGAGAATAAAGAAGAAGAATAACTAGAGCTGCGAGCAGCTATAAAGGGCCCTCGCAACCCGGGCCACGTTGGGGTATTTGCACGTCGGGGTACTGGCATGTTGGGGTACTGTCAAATAGGACAAGGACCATCTAAAATGTTTTTGACAAGCCTTGTGTGTGCAAAGTTTAATCAAAACGCAAAATATGGTGTGCAATTCCCAAAATAAATTCAAAATGGCGGACTTCCTTTTAGGTTTAGCATACGGCTACAGAATACTTTTTGTAGGTCTTAGACTAATAGGTATGCCTCTGAGTTTTCACAAATCTCGGTCAAGTCAAGTCATCTTTAGTTATTTCGCGCTTGAATCATCCAATCGGAAATGCTCCACATGGCTACATAATACTTTTTTGTAGGTATTAGGCTGATAGGGGTCTGTCCTAATTTTCACAAATCTAGCAGAATCATACAATCGGAAATACTTCATAAAAATGTCTAGAGGGCGCTATTTATTGCAAATTGCACAATAAATCTCTAAAAATTCATGTTCATGACAAGTCTGATGTGTTTGCAAAGTTTCATAAGTTTTCACACATGTATAGATAAAAAAACAAAGCAGCACTTCACTTGGCAAACTGCATCGCTATAGCAGCAGCGTGCGACAAAATAAAAAACTTTTGATAACTTTGCATCTTAAACATCTTAAGATGAAACACACCAAGTTTGAAGACGGTCGGATGAACTTTGTACGAGGAGTTCGTTAAAATATGACAACTGAAAAAGGCCACAAAAAATGGCAACAAATCCCATCGTAAATCAAAATGGCAGACTTCCTGTTTGGTTTATCACATGGTTCCAAGAGACTTTTTTGTACATCGTGGGCTCTTATGTATGCCTGCAAATTATCATCGCGCTAGGTGAAACGTACAACCGGGAATGCTTCGTTAAAGAGGAGTTTTCTAGCTCAAAATGTGATGCCCGGCCCCTGGGGGACTTCCTGTTGGGTTTAGCACATGGCACCAAGAGACTTTTTTGTACACTGTGGGCTGTTACATATGTCTACAATTTTTTGTAGCTCTAGCTACTTCGTACAACTGGGAATGCTTCATTAAGAGGGATTTTTTTCCTTTGCAAAAAGTGCATGCCACGACAACAGCGTGCGACGAAATAAAGAGCTTTCAATAACTTTTCATCCTCAACATCTTAAGATGAGTCACACCAAGTTTGAAGATGATCGGATAAACTCTGTAGGAGGAGTTCGTTAAAATATGACCCCTATGAAATGGCCCAAAAAATGGCAACACATTCCAAAGTAAATAAAAATGGCGGACATCCTGTTAGGTTTAGCATATGGTTCAAAAAGAGTTTTTTGTACCTCGAGGGCTGTTATATACCTCTACAAATTTTGGTAACTCTAGGTGAAACGTACAGCCGGGTATGCTTTGTTAAAGAGGAGTTTTTTAGCTTAAAATGTGATGCCCGGCCCCTGGGGGACTTCCTGTTGGGTTTAGCACAGGGCACCAAGAGACTTTTTTGTACATCTTGGGCTGTTACATATGTCTACAAATTTTCGTAGCTCTAGCTGCTTCGTACAACTGGCAATGCTTCTTTAAGGATATTTTTTTTCCTTTGCAAACAGTGCATGCCATGACAACAGCGTGCGACGAAATACAAAGCTTTCAATAACTTTTCATCTTCAACATCTTAAGATGAATCACACCAAGTTTGAAGATGATCGGATAAACACTGTAGGAGGAGTTCGTTAAAATAAGACCCCAATGAAATGGCCAAAAAAATGGCAACACGTTCCAAAATAAATCAAAATGGCGGACTTCCTGTGAGGTTTAGCATATGGTTCAAAAAGAGTTTTTTGTAGGTCATAGCCTGTTACATATGTGTACAAATTTTCGTAGCTCTAGATTAAACGTACAACCGGCAATGCTTCATGAAGTAAGAATTTTTAAACTCTAAATTTGATGCGTCGCCGACGTCATATAGTATATCAAAAACTTTAGATTTTTTACAATGATGTTGTCCCAGGTGTTGAGATGGTCCATCCCAAGTTTGAAGTTAATCGGGTTAACCGTGTAGGAGAAGCGGGCAAAAGTATGACCCCTGTAAATGTGCAAAACTGGGCCAAAATTGGACAGTCAGATGATCATACCTCACTTTCTGTCTATTTTAGGGTACACACATCAAAGAGGTTTTTGTTCATCTGGATGTGCTACGGGTGCCACACAATTTTCGTCGCCATAGGACAATCGTAGCGGGACAGGGATCCGTTTAACCTATGTAGGTGGCGCTATGGAGCCATTTTTCTGTTATCATGTATGGCGACTTTAAAATATCAAATTTTTCGCCAGGCCTGATGTGCGTGTAAAGTTTGGTGAGTTTTCGTTCACGTTTAGCGTCTCAAAAATGTGATTGTTTGCGGAGAAGAATAATAATAAGAATAATAATAATAAGAATAATAATAAGAAGAATTCCTACAAAAACAATAGGGCCTCGCAGCGGCACCGCCGCCGCCGCTGCTCGGGCCCTAATAAGAAGAAGAACTAGAGCTGCGAGCAGCTATAAAGGGCCCACGCAACCCGGGCCACGTTGGGGTATTTGCATGTCGGGGAACTGGCATGTTGGGGTACTGTTTCATAGGAAACCGTCTAAATTGTAAATGTTTTTGACATGCTTTGTGTTTGCAAAGTTTCATGGAAGGCCAAAAATGATGCACGATTAAAATAAAATCAAAATGGATTGGCACATGGCTATAGAATAATTTTTGGAAGTATTAGGCTGATAGGTATGCCTCCCAATATTCACACATCTAGCTGAACCATATAATCGGATATACTTCATAAAAATATCGAGACGGCGCTATTGAGCCATTTATTACAAAAATAAATAAAATATTCATGTTCGTGAGAGATCTGATCTGTGTGCAAAATTTTGTGAGTTTTTGCCCATGTTTAGACTCTCAAAAAAAAAATTTCTTTGCAAACAATGCATCACGACAGCAAAGGCGTGTGACAAAATAAAATAATTCAATAACTTTTCATCTTAAATATCTTAAGATGAAACATGCCAAAGAATGAAGACGATGTGATAAGTTTTGCAGAACATATGACCCCTATAAAAGGCCCCAAAAAGTGGCTACAAATACCAAAGTAAATCAAAATGTCAGACTTCCTGTTTGGTTTAGCATTTGGTTCCAAGAGACTTTTTTTGTACATCGTGGGCTCTTATGTATGCCTCCAAATTATCATAGCTCTAGGTGAAACGTACAACCGTGAATGCTTCGTTAAAGAGGAGGTGTTTTTTTTTTGCACAAAATGTGATTTGGCCCCTGGGGGACTTCCTGTTGGGTTTAGTACATGGCACCAAGAGACTTTTTTTGTACATCGTGGGCTGTTACATATGTCTACAAATTTTCGTAGTTCTAGCTGCTTCGTACAACTGGGAATGCTTCATTAAGAAGGATTTTTTTCCCTTTGCAAACAAGTGCATGCCACGACAACAGCGTGCGACGAAATAAAAAGCTTTCAATACATTTTCATCGTCAACATCTTAAGATGAATCACACCAAGTTTGAAGATGATCGGATAAACTCTGTAGGAGGAGTTCGTTAAAATGAGACCCCTATGAAATGTCCAAAAAAATGGCAACACGTTCCAAAGTAAATCAAAATGGCGGACTTCCTGTTGGGGTTAACATATGTTTCAAAAAGAGTTTTTTGTACCTCGAGGCCTGTTACATATGTCTTCAAATTTTGGTAACTCTAGGTAAAACGTACAGCCGGGTATGCTTTGTTAAAGAGGAGTTTTTTTTAGCTCAAAATGTGATGCCCGGCCCCTGGGGGACTTCCTGTTGGGTTTAGCACAGGGCACCAAGAGACTTTTTTGTACATCTTGGGCTGTTACATATGTCTATAAATCTTCGTAGCTCTAGCTGCTTCGTACAAATGGGAATGCTTCTTTAAGAATATTTTTTTTCCTTTGCAAACAGTGCATGCCATGACAACAGCGTGCGACGAAATACAAAGCTTTCAATAACTTTTCATCTTCAACATCTTAAGATGAATCACACCAAGTTTGAAGATGATCGGATAAACACTCTAGGAGGAGTTCGTTAAAATAAGACCCCAATGAAATGGCCAAAAAAATGGCAACACGTTCCAAAGTAAATCAAAATGGTGGACTTCCTGTTAGGTTTAGCATAGTTCAAAAAGAGTTTTTTGTAGGTCATAGCCTGTTACATATGTGTACCAATTTTCGTAGCTCTAGATTAAACGTACAACCGGCAATGCTTCGTGAAGTAAGAATTTTTAAACTCTAAATTTGATGCCCCGCCACCGTCATATAGTATGTCAAAAACTTTTGATTTTTTTACCATGATGTTGTCCCAGGTATTCAGATGGTACATCCCAAGTTTGAAGTCAATCGGGTTAACCGTGTAGGAGAAGCGGGCAAAAGTATGACCCCTGTAAATGTGCAAAAATGGGCCAAAATTGGACATTCAAATACTCATACCTCACTTCCTGTCTATTTTAGGGTACACATATCAAAGAGGTTTTTGTTCATCTGGATGTGCTACAGGTGCCACACAATTTTCGTAGCCGTAGGACAATCGTAGCGGGACAGGGATCCGTTAAACCTATGTAGGTGGCGCTACAGAGCCATTTTTCTGTTATCATGTATGGCGTCTTTAAAATATCAAATTTTTCGCCAGGCCTGATGTGCGTGTAAAGTTTGGTGAGTTTTCGTTCACGTTTAGTGTCTCAAAAATGCGATTGTTTGCGGAGAAGAAGAAGAATAATAATAACTAGAGCTGCGAGCAGCTATAAAGGGCCCTCGCAACCCGGGCCACGTTGGGGTATTTGCACGTCGGGGTACTGGCATGTTGGGGTACTGTCAAATAGGAAACCATCTAAATTGTAAACGTTTTTGCCATGCTTTGTGTTTTTAAAGTTTCATGGAAAGGCCAAAAACGATGCACAATTAACAAAATAAAATCAAAATGGATTGGCACATGGCTATATAGAATACTTTTTGAATATATTCGGCATGCCTGCCAATATTCACACATCTAGCTGAATCATATAATCGGAAAGACTTCATAAAAATGTCTAGAGGGCGCTATTGAGCCATTTATTACAAATAGCACAACAAATCTCTAAATAAAATATTCATGTTCTAGACAGGTCTGGTGCGTGTGCAAAGTTTTGTGAGTTTTCACCCATATTTAGACTCTCAAAAAAGCATTTTTCTTCACAAACAATGCATGGCTACAGCAAAGGCGTGTGACAAAATAAAAAAATTCAATAACTTTTCATCTTAAATATCTTAAGATGAAACACGCCAAAGAATGAAGACGATCTGATAAGTTCTGTTGAAAATATGACCCCTATAAAAGGCCCCAAAAAATGGCTACAAATACCAAAGTAAATCAAAATGGCAGACTTCCTTTTTGATTCAGCATATGGCTTTAGAAACCTTTTTGTAAGTCTTAGGCTGATAGGTATCCCAATTTTTACAAATCTAGCTGAATCATAAAACACAAAACATTTGCAAAAGCTTCATAAAAATGTCTAGAGGGCGCTATTGAACCATTTATTGCAAATTGAATAAGAAATCTCTAAAATATTCATGCTGATGACAAGCCTGATGTGTGTGTAAAGTTTCATGAGTTTTTGCACATGTTTAGACCAAAAAAAAAAAGTAACATTTTACTTGGCAAACAATGCATCGCCATGACAACGGCGTGCGACAAAATAAATAACTTTCGATAACTTTGCATCTTAAACATCTTAAGATGAAGCACACCAAGTTTAAAGACAGTCGGATAAATTTTGTAGGAGGAGTTCGTTAAAATATGACCCCTAAAAAAGGCCACAAAAAATGGCTACAAATCCCAACGTAAATCAAAATGGTGGACTTCCTGATTGGTTTAGCATATTGCTCCAAGAGACTTTTTTTGTACATCCTGAGCTCTTATGTTTGCCTGCAAATTATCATAGCTTAAGGTGTTTAATCAAAACGCAAAATATGGTGTGCAATTCCCATGCATTGCTATGGCAACAGCGTGTGACAAAATAAAAAACTTTCGATTACTTTGCATCTTAAACATCTTAAGATGAAACATACCAAGTTTGAAGACAGTCGGATAAATTTTGTAGGAGGGGTTCGTTAAAATATGACCCCTGAAAAAGGCCACAAAAAATGGCAACAAATCCCATCATAAATCAAAATGGCGGACTTCCTGTTTGGTTTAGCCCATGGTTCCAAGAGACTTTTTTGTACATCGTGGGCTCTTATGTATGCCTGCAAATTATCATAGCGCTAGGTGAAACGTACAACCGGGAATGCTTAGTTAAAGAGGAGTTTTTTAGCTCAAAATGTGATGCCCGGCCCCTGGGGGACTTCCTGTTGCGTTTAGCACATGGCACCAAGAGACATTTTTGTAGATCCTGGGCTGTTACATATGTCTACAATTTTTCGTCACTCTAGCTGCTTCGTACAACTGGGAATGCTTCATTAAGAAGGATTTTTTTCCTTTGCAAAAAGTGCATGCCACGATAACAGCATGTGACGAAATAAAAAACTTTCAATAACTTTTCATTTTCAACATCTTAAGATGAATCACACCAAGTTTGAAGATGATCGGATAAACTCTGTAGGAGGAGTTTGTTAAAATATGACCCCTATGAAATGGCCCAAAAAAATGGCAACACATTCCAAAGTAAATCAAAATGGCGGACGTCCTGTTAGGTTTAGCATATGGTTCAAAAAGAGTTTTTTGTAAATCGAGGGCTGTTATATACCTCTACAAATTTTGGTAACTCTAGGTGAAACGTACAGCCGGGTATGCTTTGTTAAAGAGGAGTTTTTTTTAGCTCAAAATGTGATGCCCGGCCCCTGGGGGACTTCCTGTTGGGTTTAGCACAGGGCACCAGGAGACTTTTTTGTACATCTTGGGCTGTTACATATGTCTACAAATTTTCGGAGCTCTAGCTGCTTCGTACAACTGGCAATGCTTCTTTAAGGATATTTTTTTTCCTTTGCAAACAGTGCATGCCATGACAACAGCGTGCGACGAAATACAAAGCTTTCAATAACTTTTCATCTTCAACATCTTAAGATGAATCACACCAAGTTTGAAGATGATCGGATAAACACTGTAGGAGGAGTTCGTTAAAATAAGACTCCAATGAAATGGCCAAAAAAATGGCAACACGTTCCAAAATAAATCAAAATGGTGGACTTCCTGTTAGGTTTAGCATATGGTTCAAAAAGAGTTTTTTGTAGGTCATAGCCTGTTACATATGTGTACCAATTTTCGTAGCTCTAGATTAAACGTACAACCGGCAATGCCTCGTGAAGTAAGAATTTTTAAACTCTAAATTTGATGCGCCGCCGCCGTCATATAGTATATCAAAAACTTTTCATTTTTCACAATGATGTTGTCCCAGGTGTTGAGATGGTACATCCCAAGTTTGAAGTCAATCGGGTTAACCGTGTAGGAGAAGCGGGCAAAAGTATGACCCCTGTAAATGTGCAAAAATTGGCAAAAATTGGACATTTAAATACTCATACCTCACTTTCTGTCTATTTTAGGGTACACACTTCAAAGAGGTTTTTGTTCATTGGGATGTGCTACAGGTGCCACACAATTTTCATAGCCGTCGGACAATCGTAGCGGGACAGGGATCCGTTTAACCTATGTAGGGGGCGCTAAGGAGCCATTTTTCTGTTATCATGTATGGCGACTTTAAAATATCAAATTTTTCGCCAGGCCTGATGTGCGTGTAAAGTTTGGTGAGTTTTCGGTCACGTTTAGTGTCTCAAAAATGCGATTGTTTGCGGAGAAGAATAATAATAAGAATAATAATAAGAAGAATTCCTACAAAAACAATAGGGCCTCGCAGCGGCACCGCCGCCGCCGCTGCTCGGGCCCTAACTAGAGCTGCGAGCAGCTATAAAGGGCCCTCGCAACCTGGGCCACGTTGGGGTACTTGCACGTCGGGGTACTGGCACGTTGGGGTACTGTCAAATCGGACAAGGACCATCTAAAATGTTTTTGACAAGCTTTGTGAGTGCAAAAGGCCAAAGATGGTGTGCAATTCCCAAAATAAATTCAAAATGACGGACTTCCTTTTAGGTTTAGCATACGGCTACAGAATACTTTTTGTAGGTCTTAAGCTAATAGGTATGCCTCCCGGTTTTCACAAATCTAGGTCAAGTCATCTTTAGTTGTGTATCGCTTGAATCATACAATTGGAAATGCTCCATAAAAATGCATAGAGGGCGCTATTGAGCATAACGTTGGGTTATTTGCACGTCAGGGTACTGGCACGTTGACTGTTAGATGGAAAACGGACCATTTAAAATGTTAGTTTTTTCCATGCCTTGTCTGTGCAAAGTTTAATGAAAAAGGCCAAAAATGATGTATAATTCCCCAAATAAAATCAAAATAGCGGACTTCCTCTTTGGTTTGGCAAATGGCTACATAATACTTTTTTGTAGGTCTTAGGCTGATAGGGGTCTGTCCTAATTTTCATAAATCTAGCATAATCATACAATCGGAAATGCTTCATAAAAATGTCTAGAGGGCGCTATTTATTGCAAATTGCACAATAAATCTCTATAAATTCTTGTTCATGACAAGTCTGATGTGTGTGCAAAGTTTCATGAGTGTTCACACATGTATAGATAAAAAAAAAAAAAAAAAGCAACACTTGGCAAACAATGCATTGCTATGGCAACAGCGTGTGACAAAATAAAAAACTTTCGATAACTTTGCATCTTAAACATCTTAAGATGAAACACACAAAGTTTGAAGACGGTCGGATGAATTTTGTAGGAGGAGTTCGTTAAAATATGACCCCTGAAAAAGGCCACAAAAAATGGCAACAAATCCCATCGTAAATCAAAATGGCGGACTTCCAGTTTGGTTTAGCACATGGTTCCAAGAGACATTTTTGTACATCGTGGGCTCTTATGTATGCCTGCAAATTATCATAGCGCTAGGTGAAACGTACAACCGGGAATGCTTCGTTAAAGAGGAGTTTTTTAGCTCAAAATGTGATACCCGGCCCGTGGGGGACTTCCTGTTGGGTTTAGCACATGGCACCAAGAGACTTTTTTGTACATCTTGGGCTGTTACATATGTCTACAATTTTTTGTCGCTCTAGCTGCTTCGTACAACTGGGAATGCTTCATTAAGAAGGATTTTTTTCCTTTGCAAAAAGTGCATGCCACGACAACAGCGTGTGACGAAATAAAAAACTTTCAATAACTTTTCATTTTCAACATCTTAAGATGAATCACACCAAGTTTGAAGATGATCGGATAAACTCTGTAGGAGGAGTTTGTTAAAATATGACCCCTATGAAATGGCCAAAAAAAATGGCAACACATTCCAAAGTAAATCAAAATGGCGGACGTCCTGTTAGGTTTAGCATATGGTTCAAAAAGAGTTTTTTTGTACCTCGAGGGCTGTTATATACCTCTACAAATTTTGGTAACTCTAGGTGAAACGTACAGCCGGGTATGCTTTGTTAAAGAGGAGTTTTTTAGCTCAAAATGTGATGCCCGGCCCCTGGGGGACTTCCTGTTGGATTTAGCACAGGTCACCAAGAGACATTTTTGTACATCTTGGGCTGTTACATATGTCTACAAATTTTCGTAGCTCGAGCTGCTTCGTACAACTGGGAATGCTTCTTTAAGAAGATTTTTTTTTCCTTTGCAAACAGTGCATGCCACGACAACAGCGTGCGACGAAATAAAAAGCTTTCAATACATTTTCATCTTCAACATCTTTAGATGAATCACACCAAGTTTGAAGATGATCGGATAAACACTGTAGGAGGAGTTCGTTAAAACAAGACCCCTATGAAATGGCCCAAAAAAATGGCAACACATTCCAAAGTAAATCAAAATGGTGGACTTCCTGTTAGGTTTAGCACATGGTTCAAAAAGAGTTTTTTTGTAGGTCATAGTCTGTTACATATGTGTACCAATTTTCGTAGCTCTAGATTAAACGTACAACCGGCAATGCTTCGTTCAGTAAGAATTATTAAACTCTAAATTTGATGCCCCGCCGCCGTCATATAGTATGTCAAAAACTTTAGATTTTTTACAATGATGTTGTCCCAGGTGTTGAGATGGTACATCCCAAGTTTGAAGTCAATCGGGTAAACCATGTAGGAGAAGCGGGCAAAAGTATGACCCCTGTAAATGTGCAAAAATTGGCAAAAATTGGACATTTAAATACTCATATCTCACTTCCTGTCTATTTTAGGGTACACATATAAAAGAGGTTTTTGTTCATCTGGATGTGCTACAGGTGCCACACAATTTTCGTAGCCGTAGGACAATCGTAGCGGGACAGGGATCCGTTAAACCTATGTAGGTGGCGCTACAGAGCCATTTTTCTGTTATCATGTATGGCGACTTTAAAATATCAAATTTTTCGCCAGGCCTGATGTGCGTGTAAAGTTTGGTGAGTTTTCGTTCACGTTTAGTGTCTCAAAAATGCGATTGTTTGCGGAGAAGAAGAATAATAATAACTAGAGCTGCGAGCAGCTATAAAGGGCCCTCGCAACCTGGGCCACGTTGGGGTATTTGTTGTCGGGGTACTGGCATGTTGGGGTACTGTTTCATAGGAAACCGTCTAAATTGTAAATGTTTTTGACATGCTTTGTGTTTGCAAAGTTTCATGGAAGGCCAAAAATGATGCACAATTAAAATAAAATCAAAATGGATTGGCACATGGCTATAGAATAATTTTTGGAAGTATTAGGCTGATAGGTATGCCTCCCAATATTCACACATCTAGCTGAACCATATAATCGGATATACTTCATAAAAATATCTAGAAGGCGCTATTGAGCCATTTATTACAAATTGCACAACAAATTATAAAATATTCATGTTCGTGAGAGATCTGATCTGTGTGCAAAATTTTGTGAGTTTTTGCCCATGTTTAGACTCTCTTAAAAAAAAAATTCTTTGCAAATAATGCAGCGCTACAGCAAAGGCGTGTGACAAAATAAAAAAATTCAATAACTTTTCACCTTAAATATCTTAAGATGAAACATGCCAAAGAATGAAGACGATGTGATAAGTTTTGCAGAAAATATGACCCCTATAAAAGGCCCCAAAAAGTGGCTACAAATACCAAAGTAAATCAAAATGTCAGACTTCCTGTTTGGTTTAGCATATGGTTCCAAGAGACTTTTTTTGTACATCGTGGGCTCTTATGTATGCCTCCAAATTATCATAGCTCTAGGTGAAACGTACAACCGTGAATGCTTCGTTAAAGAGTTTTTTTTTTAGCACAAAATGGGGGACTTCCTGTTGGGTTTAGCACATAGCACCAAGAGACTTTTTTGTACATTGTGGGCTGTTACATAGTCTACAAATTTTCGTAGCTCTAGCTGCTTCGTACAACTGGGAATTCTTCCTTAAGAAGATTTTTTTTCCTTTGCAAACAAGTGCATGCCACGGCAACAGCGTGCGATGAAATAAAAAGCTTTCAATAACTTTTCATCTTCAACATCTTAAGATGAATCACACCAAGTTTGAAGATGATGGGATAAACTCTGTAGGAGGAGTTCGTTAAAATAAGACCCCTATGAAGCGGCCAAAAAAATGGCAACATGTTCCAAATTAAATCAAAATGGCGGACTTCCTGTTAGGTTTAGCATATGGTTCAAAAAGTTTTTTGTACCTCGAGGCCTGTTACATATGTCTTCAAATTTTGGTAACTCTAGGTAAAACGTACAACCGGGAATGCTTCGTTAAAGAGGAGTTTTTTTTAGCTCAAAATGTGATGCCCGGCCCCTGGGGGACTTCCTGTTGGGTTTAGCACATAGCACCAAGAGACTTTTTTGTACATTGTGGGCTGTTACATATGTCTACAAATTTTCGTAGCTCTAGCTGCTTCGTACAACTGGGAATTCTTCCTTAAGAAGAATTTTTTTCCTTTGCAAACAAGTGCATGCCACGGCAACAGCGTGCGACGAAAGAAAAAGCTTTCAATAACTTTTCATCTTCAACATCGTAAGATGAATCACACCAAGTTTGAAGATGATGGGATAAACTCTGTAGGAGGAGTTCGTTAAAATAAGACCCCTATGAAACGGCCAAAAAAATGGCAACACGTTCCAAATTAAATCAAAATGGCGGACTTCCTGTTAGGTTTAGCATCCATCCATCCATCCATTTTCTTGACCGCTTATTCCTCACAAGGGTCGCGGGGGCTGCTGGCGCCTATCTCAGCTGGCTCTGGGCAGTAGGCGGGGGACACCCTGGACCGGTTGCCAGCCAATCGCAGGGCACACAGAGACGAACAACCAACCACACTCACAAGCACACCTAGGGACAATTCGGAGCGCCCAATTAACCTTGCCATGCATGTCTTTGGAATGTGGGAGGAGACCGGAGTACCCGGAGAAGACCCACGCGGGCACGGGGAGAACATGCAAACTCCACCCAGTAAGGTCCGAGCCTGGACTCGAACCGGAGACCTCAGAACTGGGAAGCGGACGTGCTAACCACTCGACTACCGTGCCGCCCTTAGGTTTAGCATATGGTTCAAAAAGAGTTTTTTGTACCTTGAGGGCTGTTACATATGTCTTCAAATTTTGGTAACTCTAGGTGAAACGTACAGCCGGGAATGCTTCTTTAAGTAAGAATTTTGAAACGCAAAATTTGATGCCCCGCCTCTGGCGGACTTCCTGTTAGGTTTAGCATATGGCACCAACAGACTTTTTTGTAGATCATAGTCTGTTACATATGCGTACCAATTTTCGTAGCTCTAGGTTAAACGTACAACCGGCAATACTACGTTTAGTAAGAGTTTTGAAACTCTAAATTTGATGCCTCACACCCGTCATATAGTAGGTCAAAATGTTTTGATTTTTTACCATGATGTTGTCCCAGGTGTTGAGATGGTACAGCCCAAGTTTGAAGTCAATCGGGTTAACCGTGTAGGAGAAGCGGGCAAAAGTATGACCCCTGTAAATGTGCAAAACTGGGCCAAAATTGGACATTCAGATGATCATACCTCACTTTCTGTCTACTTTAGGGTACACACATCAAAGAGGTTCTTGTTCATCGGGATGTGATACAGGTGCCACACAATTTTCATAGCCGTCGGACAATCGTAGCGGGTCAGGGATCCGTTTAACCTATGTAGGTGGCGCTATGGAGCCATTTTTCTGTTATCACCTATGGCGACTTTAAAATATAAAATTTTTCGCCAGGCCTGACGTGTGTGTAAAGTTTGGTGAGTTTTCGTTCACGTTTAGTGTCTCAAAAATGTGATTGTTTGCGGAAAAGAATAATAACAAAGAAAAAGAATAACTAGAGCTGCGAGCAGCTATAAAGGGCCCTCGCAACCCGGGCCACGTTGGGGTATTTGCACGTCGGGGTACTGGCATGCTGGGGTACTGTCAAATAGGAAACCATCTAAATTTTAAACGTTTTTGCCATGCTTTGTGTTTGTAAAGTTTCATGGAAAGGCCAAAAATGATGCACAATTAACAAAATAAAATCAAAATGGATTGGCACATGGCTATATAGAATACTTTTTGAATATATTAGGCATGCCTGCCAATATTCACACATCTAGCTGAATCATATAATCGGAAAGACTTCATAAAAATGTCTAGAGGGCGCTATTGAAGCATTTATTGCAAATTTAATAAGAAATCTCTAAAATATTCATGCTTATGACAAGCCTGATGTGTGTGTAAAGTTTCATGAGTTTTTGCACATGTTTAGACCAAAAAAAAAAGCAGCATTTTACTTGGCAAACAATGCATCGCCATGAAACGGTGTGGGACAAAATAAATAACTTTAGATAACTTTGTATCTTAAACATCTTAAGATGAAGCACACCAAGTTTGAAGACAGTCGGATAAATTTTGTAGGAGGAATTCGTTAAAATATGACCCCTAAAAAAGGCCACAAAAAATGGCTACAAATCCCAACGTAAATCAAAATGGCGGACTTCCTGTTTGTTTTGGAAGATGGTTCCAAGAGACTATTTTGTACATCGTGGGCTCTTATGTATGCCTCTAAATTATCATAGCGCTAGGTGAAACGTACAACCGGGAATGCTTCGTTAAAGAGGAGTTTTTTACCTCAAAATGTGATGACCGGCCCTTACGGGACTTCCTGTTGGGTTTAGCACATGGCACCAAGAGACTTTTTTGTACATTGTGGGCTGTTAAATTTGTCTCCAAATTTTCGTAGCTCGAGCTGCTTCGTACAACTGTGAATGCTTCATTAAGAGGGAATTTTTTCCTTTGCAAACTGTGCATGCCACGGCAATAGCGTAAGACGAAATAAAAAGCTTTCAATAACTTTTCATCTTCAACATTTTAAGATGAATCACACCAAGTTTGGAGATGATCGGATAAACTCTGTAGGAGGAGTTCGTTAAAATAAGACCCCTATGAAATGGCCCAAAAAATGGCAACACGTTCCAAAGTAAATCAAAATGGCGGACTTCCTGTTCGGTTTAGCATATTGTTCAAAAAGAGTTTTTTGTACCTTGAGGGCTGTTACATATGTCTTTAAATTTTGGTAACTCTAGGTGAAACGTACAGCCGGGAATGCTTCATTAAGTAAGAATTTTGAAACTCAAAATTTGATGCCCCGCCTCTGGCGGACTTCCTGTTGGGTTTAGCATATGGCACCAACAGACTTTTTTGTAGATCATAGTCTGTTACATATGTGTACCAATTTTCGTAGCTCTAGGTTAAACATACAACCGGCAATACTACGTTTAGTAAGAGTTTTGAAACTCTAAATTTGATGCCCCACCGCCGTCATATAGTATGTCGAAAACTTTAGATTTTTTACCATGGTGTTGTCCCAGGTCTTGAGATGGTACATCCCAAGTTTGAAGTCAATTGGATTAACCGTGTAGGAGAAGCAGGCAAAAGTATGACCCCTGTAAATGTGCAAAAATTGGCCAAAATTGGACATTTAAATACTCATATCTCACTTCCTGTCTATTTTAGGGTACACACATCAAAGAGGTTTTTGTTCATCTGGATGTGCTACAGGTGCCACACAATTTTCATAGCCGTCGGACAATCGTAGCGGGCCAGGGATCTGTTTAACCTATGTAGGTGGCGCTATGGAGCCATTTTTGTGTTATCACCTATGGCGACTTTAAAATATCAAATTTTTCGCCAGGCCTGACGTGTGTGTAAAGTTTGGTGAGTTTTCGTTCACGTTTAGTGTCTCAAAAATGTGATTGTTTGCGGAAAAGAATAATAACAAATAAAAAGAAGAAAAATAAGAATTCCTTGAAAAACAATAGGGACCTCGCAGCGGTCGCTGCTCGGGCCCTAACTAGAGCTGCGAGCAGCTATAAAGGGCCCTCGCAACCCGGGCCACGTTGGGGTACTTGCACGTCGGGGTACTGGCATGTTGGGGTACTGTCAAATAGGACAAGGACCATCTAAAATGTTTTTGACAAGCCTTGTGTGTGCAAAGTTTAATCAAAACGCAAAATATGGTGTGCAATTCCCAAAATAAATTCAAAATGGCGGAATTCCTTTTAGGTTTAGCATACGGCTACAGAATACTTTTTGTAGGTCTTAGACTAATAGGTATGCCTCTGAGTTTTCACAAATCTAGGTCAAGTCAAGTCATCTTTAGTTATTTCGCGCTTGAATCATCCAATCGGAAATGCTCCATAAAAATGTATAGAGGGCGCGATTTATTGAAAATTGCACAAGAAATCTCTAAAAAGTCATGTTCATGACAAGTCTGATGTGTGTGCAAAGTTTCATGAGTTTTCACACATGTATAGACCAAAAAAAATAAGCAGCACTTTACTTGGCAAACAATGCATCGCTATGGCAACAGCACGTGACAAAATAAAAAACTTTCGATAACTTTGCATCTTAAACATCTTAAGATGAAACACACCAAGTTTGAAGACGGTCGGATGAATTTTGTACGAGGAGTTCGTGAAAATATGACCCCTAAGAAAGGCCACAAAAAATGGCTACAAATGCCGACGTAAATCAAAATGGCGGACTTCCTGTTTGGTTTAGCAGATGGTTCCAAGAGACTTTTTTGTACATCGTGGGCTCTTATGTATGCCTCCAAATTATCATAGCGCTAGGTGAAACGTACAACCGGGAATGCTTCGTTAAAGAGGATTTTTTTTAGCTCAAAATGTGATGCCCGGTCCCTGCGGGACTTCCTGTTGGGTTTAGCACATGGCACCAAAAGACTTTTTTTGTACATCGTGGGCTGTTACATATGTGTACAAATTTTCGTAGCTCTAGCTGCTTCGTCCAACTGGGAATGCTTCATTAAGAAGGATTTTTTTCCTTTGCAAAAAGTGCATGCCACGACAACAGCGTGCGACGAAATAAAAAACTTTCAATAATAAACTAATCAATCGGCGACTTTAAAATATCAAATTTTTCGCCAGGCCTGATGTGTCTGTAAAATTTGGTGAGTTTACGTTCACGTTTTGTGTCTCAAAAATGCGAAGCTAATAGGTATGCCTCCCAGTTTTCACAAATCTAGGTCAAATCATCTTTAGTTGTGTATCGCTTGAATCATACAAATGGAAATGCTCCATAAAAATGCATAGAGGGCGCTATTGAGCACAAAGTTGGGTTACTTGCACGTCAGGGTACTGGCACGTTGGAACAAGGACCATTTAAAATGTTAGTTAGTTTTTTCCATGCCTTGTCTGTGCAAAGTTTAATGAAAAAGGCCAAAAATGATGTATAATTCCCAAAATAAAATCAAAATAGCGGACTTCCTCTTTGGTTTGGCAAATGGCTACATAATACTTTTATGTAGGTCTAGCATAATCATACAATCGGAAATGCTTCATAAAAATGTCTAGAGGGCGCTATTTATTGCAAATTGCACAATAAATCTCTAAAAATTCATGTTCATGACAAGTCTGATGTGTTTGCAAAGTTTCATGAGTTTTCACACATGTATAAATAAAAAAAAAAAAAAGCAGCACTTGGCAAACAATGCATTGCTATGGCAACAGCGTGTGACAAAATAAAAAACTTTCGATTACTTTGCATCTTAAACATCTTAAGATGAAACACACCAAGTTTGAAGACAGTCGGATAAATTTTGTAGGAGGGGTTCGTTAAAATATGACCCCTGAAAAAGGCCACAAAAAATGGCAACAAATCCCATCATAAATCAAAATGGCGGACTTCCTGTTTGGTTTAGCACATGGTTCCAAGAGACTTTTTTGTACATCGTGGGCTCTTATGTATGCCTGCAAATTATCATAGCGCTAGGTGAAACGTACAACCGGGAATGCTTCGTTAAAGAGGAGTTTTTTAGCTCAAAATGTGATACCCGGCCCCTGGGGGACTTCCTGTTGGGTTTAGCACATGGCACCAAGAGACTTTTTTGTACATCCTGGGCTGTTACATATGTCTACAATTTTTCGTCGCTCTAGCTGCTTCGTACAACTGGGAATGCTTCATTAAGAAGGATTTTTTTCCTTTGCAAAAAGTGCATGCCACGACAACAGCGTGTGACGAAATAAAAAACTTTCAATAACTTTTCATTTTCAACATCTTAAGATGAATCACACCAAGTTTGAAGATGATCGGATAAACTCTGTAGGAGGAGTTTGTTAAAATATGACCCCTATGAAATGGCCAAAATAAAATGTCAACACATTCCAAAGTAAATCAAAATGGCGGACGTCCTGTTAGGTTTAGCATATGGTTCAAAAATAGTTTTTTGTACCTCGAGGGCTGTTATATACCTCTACAAATTTTGGTAACTCTAGGTGAAACGTACAGCCGGGTATGCTTTGTTAAAGAGGAGTTTTTTAGCTCAAAATGTGATGCCCGGCCCCTGGGGGACTTCCTGTTGGGTTTAGCACAGGTCACCAAGAGACATTTTTGTACATCTTGGCCTGTTACATATGTCTACAAATTTTCGTAGCTCTAGCTGCTTCGTACAACTGGGAATGCTTCATTAATAAGATTTTTTTTCCTTTGCAAAAAGTGCATGCCACGACAACAGCGTGTGACGAAATAAAAAACTTTCAATAACTTTTCATTTTCAACATCTTAAGATGAATCACACCAAGTTTGAAGATGATCGGATAAACTCTGTAGGAGGAGTTTGTTAAAATATGACCCCTATGAAATGGCCAAAAAAAATGCCAACACATTCCAAAGTAAATCAAAATGGCGGACGTCCTGTTAGGTTTAGCATATGGTTCAAAAAGAGTTTTTTGTACCTCGAGGGCTGTTATATACCTCTACAAATTTTGGTAACTCTATGTGAATCGTACAGCCGGGTATGCTTTGTTAAAGAGGAGGTTTTTTTAGCTCAAAATGTGATGCCTGGCCCCTGGGGGACTTCCTGTTGGGTTTAGCACAGGGCACCAAGAGACTTTTTTGTACATCTTGGGCTGTTACATATGTCTACAAATTTTCGTAGCTCTAGCTGCTTCGTACAAATGGGAATGCTTCTTTAAGGATATTTTTTTCCTTTAAAAACAGTGCATGCCATGACAACAGTGTGCGACGAAATACAAAGCTTTCAATTAACTTTTCATCTTCAACATCTTAAGATGAATCACACCAAGTTTGAAGATGATCGGATAAACACTGTAGGAGGAGTTCGTTAAAATAAGACCCCAATGAAATGGCCAAAAAAATGGCAACACGTTCCAAAATAAATCAAAATGGTGGACTTCCTGTTAGGTTTAGCATATGGTTCAAAAAGAGTTTTTTGTAGGTCATAGCCTGTTACATATGTGTACCAATTTTCATAGCTCTAGATTAAACGTACAACCGGCAATGCTTCGTGAAGTAAGAATTTTTAAACTCTAAATTTGATGCGCCGCCGCCGTCATATAGTATATCAAAAACTTTTCATTTTTCACAATGATGTTGTCCCAGGTGTTGAGATGGTACATCCCAAGTTTGAAGTCAATCGGGTTAACCGTGTAGGATAAGCGGGCAAAAGTATGACCCCTGTAAATGTGCAAAAATTGGCAAAAATTGGACATTTAAATACTCATACCTCACTTTCTGTCTATTTTAGGGTACACACTTCAAAGAGGTTTTTGTTCATTGGGATGTGCTACAGGTGCCACACAATTTTCATAGCCGTCGGACAATCGTAGCGGGACAGGGATCTGTTCAACCTATGTAGGGGGCGCTAAGGAGCCATTTTTCTGTTATCATGTATGGCGACTTTAAAATATCAAATTTTTCGCCAGGCCTGATGTGCGTGTAAAGTTTGGTGAGTTTTCGTTCACGTTTAGTGTCTCAAAAATGCGATTGTTTGCGGAGAAGAAAAAGAAGAATAACTAGAGCTGCGAGCAGCTATAAAGGGCCCTCGCAATCTGGGCCACGTTGGGGTACTTGCACGTCGGGGTACTGGCACGTTGAGGTACTGTCAAATCGGACAAGGACCATCTAAAATGTTTTTGACAAGCTTTGTGAGTGCAAAAGGCCAAAGATGGTGTGCAATTCCCAAAATAAATTCAAAATGGCGGACTTCCTTTTAGGTTTAGCATACGGCTAAAGAATACTTTTTGTAGGTCTTAAGCTAATAGGTATGCCTCCCAGTTTTCACAAATCTAGGTCAAGTCATCTTTAGTTGTGTATCGCTTGAATCATACAATTGGAAATGCTCCATAAAAATGCATAGAGGGCGCTATTGAGCACAACGTTGGGTTACTTGCACGTCAGGGTACTGGCACGTTGGGGTACTGTTACATGGAACAAGGACCATTTAAAATGTTAGTTTTTTCCATGCCTTGTCTGTGCAAAGTTTAATGAAAGAGGCCAAAAATGATGTATAAATCCCAAAATAAAATCAAAATAGCGGACTTCCTCTTTGGTTTGGCAAATGGCTACATAATACTTTTTTGTAGGTATTAGGCTGATAGGGGTCTGTCCTAATTTTCACAAATCTAGCAGAATCATACAATCGGAAATACTTCATAAAAATGTCTAGAGGGCGCTATTTATTGCAAATTGCACAATAAATCTCTAAAAATTCATGTTCATGACAAGTCGGATGTGTTTGCAAAGTTTCATGAGTTTTCACACATGTATAGATAAAAAAACAAAGCAGCACTTTACTTGGCAAACAATGCATCGCTATAGCAGCAGCGTGCGACAAAATAAAAAACTTTCGATAACTTTGCATCTTAAACATCTTAAGATGAAACACACCAAGTTTGAAGACGGTCGGATGAACTTTGTACGAGGAGTTCGTTAAAATATGACCCCTAAAAAAGGCCACAAAAAATGGCAACAAATCCCATCGTAAATCAAAATGGCAGACTTCCTGTTTGGTTTAGCACATGGTTCCAAGAGACTTTTTTGTACATCGTGGGCTCTTATGTATGCCTGCAAATTATCATCGCGCTAGGTGAAACGTACAACCGGGAATGCTTCGTTAAAGAGGAGTTTTCTAGCTCAAAATGTGATGCCCGGCCCCTGGGGGACTTCCTGTTGGGTTTAGCACATGGCACCAAGAGACTTTTTTGTACATTGTGGGCTGTTACAAATGTCTACAAATTTTTGTAGCTCTAGCTACTTCATACAACTGGGAATGCTTCATTAAGGATATTTTTTTTCCTTTGCAAACAGTGCATGCCATGACAACAGCGTGCGACGAAATACAAAGCTTTCAATAACTTTTCATCTTCAACATCTTAAGATGAATCACACCAAGTTTGAAGATGATCGGATAAACACTGAAGGAGGAGTTCGTTAAAATAAGACCCCAATGAAATGGCCAAAAAAATGGCAACACGTTCCAAAATAAATCAAAATGGCGGACTTCCTGTGAGGTTTATCATATGGTTCAAAAAGAGTTTTTTGTAGGTCATAGCCTGTTACATATGTGTACCAATTTTCGTAGCTCTAGATTAAACGTACAACCGGCAATGCTTCGTGAAGTAAGAATTTTTAAACTCTAAATTTGATGCGTCGCCGCCGTCATATAGTATATCAAAAACTTTAGATTTTTTACAATTATGTTGTCCCAGGTGTTGAGATGGTCCATCCCAAGTTTGAAGTCAATCAGGTTAACCGTGTAGGAGAAGCGGGCAGAAGTATGACCCCTGTAAATGTGCAAAACTGGGCCAAAATTGGACATTCAGATGATCATACCTCACTTTCTGTCTATTTTAGGGTACACACATCAAAGAGGTTTTTGTTCATCTGGATGTGCTACGGGTGCCACACAATTTTCGTCGCCATAGGACAATCGTAGCGGGACAGGGATCCGTTTAACCTATGTAGGTGGCGCTATGGAGCCATTTTTCTGTTATCATGTATGGCGACTTTAAAATATCAAATTTTTCGCCAGGCCTGATGTGCGTGTAAAGTTTGGTGAGTTTTCGTTCACGTTTAGCGTCTCAAAAATGCGATTGTTTGCGGAGAATAATAATAATAATAATAATAATAATAATAATAATAATAATAAGAATTCCTACAAAAACAATAGGGCCTCGCAGCGGCACCGCCGCCGCCGCTGCTCGGGCCCTAATAAGAAGAATTCCTACAAAAACAATAGGGCCTCGCAGCGGCACCGCCGCCGCCGCTGCTCGGGCCCTAACTAGAGCTGCGAGCAGCTATAAAGGGCCCTCGCAGCCCGGGCCACGTTGGAGTCCTTGCACGTTGGGGTACTTGCACGTTGGGGTACTTGCACGTTGGGGTACTTGCACGTTAGGGTACTGGCACGTTGGGGTACTGGCACGTTGGGGTACTGGCATATTAGAAGCAAAATTTCTTTGAAAATGGCATAATAAACGTTTACATGTAGAATATTTTTTTTGCCAGTGTGTGTCAAGCTCAACGGGTTTTGGTGATTGTTAAGACCTGCAAAAATCAGCGTCCTTTTTTATTTTAGGGAATGAGTTGACCTGATTGGTATTTTTTGCAAAAGTATATATACCCATCATCACTCATACTCATTGCACGATGTTGCTTTTATTGTCCATAGAGGCTATCAAAAATAAATAAAACAAAATAAAAAAGTGCATATGTTTGGATCGGTCTGATACCAGTGAACATCTTGAGTAGTGGAAAAAGTAAAAGAATATTCATAAATGACTTAGTTATAACACTTACAACGAGTTCACAAATTTTGTACAAAATACCTTAAGTGGGGTTGGGTTTTTTTATGCCTCAAGGACTAGGTGGCGCTGTATTTATAACTGAATTTTATCATAGAGATACCTTCAGGCCTTGACTATAAATATACATGTCAAGTTTGGGATTTTTTGAAGGATGTACCGGGGAGTTATAAAGCATATCCTTCATTCATGATACTGCTTTTAACGTCCTTAGAGGCTATCAAAAATAAATAAAACTAAATAAAAAATTACATATCTTTGGATAGGTCTGATGCCAGTGAACATTTTGCGTGGTGGAAAGTAAAAGAATATTCATAAATGACTTAGTTATCACACTGAGAATGAGTTTACAATTTTTGTAAAAATACCGTAAGTGGGGTATTTTTTTTTCATGCCTCAAGGGCTAGGTGGCGCTGCATATATAACTTAATGTTGTCATAGAGATAGCTTCAGGCCTTGACTATAAACATACATGTCAAGTTTGGGAGTTTTTAGAGCATGTACCGGAGAGTTATTAAGCATATCATTTTTCATTGCGAAACACAAATTTTGATGCCCCGCCCTCATCATATAGTATTTCGAAAAGTCAAGATTTTTCTCCCTGTCGTTGGCTCAGGTCTTGACATGGTCCAGGTCAAGTCTGAAGTCAGTCGGATGAAACGTGTAGGAGAAGTGGGCAAAAGTATGCCCCCTGTAAATGTGCTAAAATCGTAAAAAATGGGACATTCAAAAATTCGTAGCTCACTTCCTGTTCATTTTAGCATATGGGTCCAAGAGACTTTTTTGTAGGTCTTGGGCTCCCTCATACACCTAGAAATTTTCGTAGATCTTGCTTAAACGTACAACCGGGGCTGCTTCATTACATTTTTCTAGGGGGCGCTATTGAGTCATTTTTGTAAAAATAGCACAATCCAGGATAAAATATCGCTCATTTTGCCAGGCCAGATGTGTGTGCCAAGTTTCATGCGTTTCTGTGCCGGTTTAGGCCCTCAAAATTGGTGTTGTTTTCTTGGCGAACAGGGCTTAGCCACGCCCACAGCGATTTGCGAAAACTCACAAACTTCGTGTTGTGACATCATGAAGACCGAAACCCTCATCTGAGCAAATATGAGGTAGGTGCAGTTAATGTGGTTGGAGAAAAACATTGAAGAAAAATCGTAAGAAAAAAAATTGCCAGAAGGTGGCGCTATCAGTAAGATGAAATGAAATATAAGTTCGTAGATGTCTTATGGGCTGGACTCTCATCAAATGTGTGAAATTTTGAGAAGATAGGATTACCTGGGTCAAGTAAAAGCAGCTTTTATTGCCACGAAAAATTACCAGTCTTTGCGGCACCGTAGCGGCCACGCCCTTTGGCGAAAAGTTACAATATTCGGTGTGGGGCATGATCAACATCTTAAGGCTTGTCTGACCAATTTTCAACTGGATCCCTTCAAAGAGCTTGGCACAGTAGCTAAAAACGTAAAGTATGACATTTATTGTCACCACTAGGTGGCGCTATATATATAACAGAATTGTATCATATAGATGTTTTCAGGCCGTGACTATTAAGTTGCATGAGAAGTTTGCGATTTTTTGGAGCTTGTTCATGGGAGTTATTCAGCATTTTGTCTTTCTGGACAAATTAAATTTTAAAGGCAATATTTGATGCCCCGCCCCCGTCATATAGTATTCCAAAAAGTCAAGATATTTTGCCCAGTTGTTGTCTTGGGTCTTGAGATGATACATGGCAAGTTTGAAGTCAACTGGCTGAAAAATATTTGCAAAGGGGGGAAAAAGTATGACCACAGTGAATGTGCCAAAATTGGACATTCAAAAATTCATAGCTCACTTCCTGTACATTTTAGCAAATGGCTTCCACTGACTTTTTTTGTGCGTCTCGGGGTGCTACACGTGCCTGGCAATTTTCGTAGCTCTAGGTCAAACGGGCCAAGATTGGTTTTTATTTTTCTACGCTAGGGGGCGCTATAGAGTCGCATTGTTATGGTAACTACATAATATCAAATTTTTCGCCGGGCCCGAAGAGACTGCAAAGTTTGGTGAGTTTTCGTAAATGTTTAGGCCCTCAAAAATGCGATCGTTTACGGAGAAGAAGAAGAAGAAGAATTCTTACAAAAACAAGAGGGACCTCGCAGCGGTCGCTGCTCGGGCCCTAATAATAATAAGAATTCCTACAAAAAAAATAGGGCCTCGCAGCGGCACCACCGCTGCCGCTGCTTGGGCCCTAATAAGAAGAATTCCTATAAAAACAATAGGGCCTTGCAGCGGCACCACCGCTGCCGCTGCTCGGGCCCTAATAATAAGAATTCCTTCAGGAACAATAGGGACCTCGCAGCGGTCGCTGCTCGGGCCCTAATAAGAAGAATTCCTACAAAAACAATAGGGCCTCGCAGAGGCACCGCCGCCGGTGCCGCCGCTGCTCGGGCCCTAATAAGAAGAATTCCTACAAAAACAATAGGGCCTCGCAGCGGCACCGCCGCTGCCGCTGCTCGGGCCCTAATAAGAAGAATTCCTACAAAAACAATAGGGCCTCGCAGCGGCACCGCCGCCGCCGCTGCTCGGGCCCTAACTAGAGCTGCGAGCAGCTATAAAGGGCCCTCGCAGCCCGGGCCACGTTGTGGTACTTGCACGTTGGGGTACTGGCACATTGGAAGCAGAATTTCTTTGAAAATGGCACGATAAACCATTACGTGGATTTTTTTTTTTTTTTGCCAGGTGTGATGAGTGTGTCAAGCTCAATGGGTTTTGGTGATTGTTAAGATCTGCAAAAATCAGCGTCTATTTTTACTTTTAGGCAGTGAGTTGCCCTGATTGGTATTTTTTGCAAAAGTACATATACACATCATCGCTCGTACTCATTGCACAATGTTGCTTTTATTGTCCATAGAGGCGATAAAAAAAAATGAAACTAAATAAAAAAGTACATATGTTTGGATCGGTCTGATGTCAGTGAACATATTGAGTGGTGGAAAGTAAAAGAATATTCATAAATGACTTAGTTATCACACTTACAATGAGTTTACAATTTTTGTAAAAATACCGTAAGTGAGGCATTTTATTATTTTTTTTGCCTCAAGGACTAGGTGGCGCTGTATCTATAACTGAATTTTGTCATAGAGATACCTTCAGGCCTTGGCTATAAATATACATTTCAAGTATGGGATTTTTTGGAGCATGTACCTGGGAGTTATTAAAGCATATCCTTCATTCACGATATTGCTTTTAATGTCCATAGAGGCTATCAAAAATCAATAAAACTAAATAACAAAAATATGTATGTTTGGTTAGGTCTGATATCAGTGAACATTTTGAGTGGTGGAAAGTAAAAGAATATTCATAAATGACTTAGTTATCACACTTAGAATGAGTTTACATTTTTTGTAAAAATACCGTAAGTGGGGTATTTTTTTTTTTCATGCTTGAAGGGCTAGGTGGCGCTGCATATATAACTGAATGTTGTCATAGAGATAGCTTCAGGCCTTAAATATAAACATACATGTCATGTACCGGGGAGTTATTAAGCATATCCTTTTTCATTGCGAAACACAAAATTTGATGCTCCGCCCTCATCATATAGTATTCCGAAAAGTCAAGATTTTTCCCACTGTCGTTGGCTCAGGTCTTGACATGGTCCAGGTCAAGTCTGAAGTCAGTCGTATGAAACGTGTAGGAGAAGTGGGCAAAGGTATGCCCCCTGTAAATGTGCTAAAATTGTAAAAAATGGGACATTCAAAAATTTGTAGCTCGCTTCCTGTTCATTTTAGCACATGGGTCCAAGAGACTTTTTTTTGTAGGTCTTTGGCTCCCTCATACACCTAAAAATTTCCAAAGATTTTGCTTCAACGTACAAGCCGGGCTGCTTAGTTAAAAATTTCTAGGGGGCGCTATTGAGTCATTTTTGTAAAAATAGCACAATCTACGATAAAATATTGCTCATTTAGCCAGGCCAGATGTGTGTGCCAAGTTTCATGAGTTTCTGTGCATGTTTAGACCCTTAAAATTGGCGTTGTTTTCTTGGTGAACAGTGCTTAGCCACGCCCACAGCGTTTCGCGAAAACTCACAAACTTCGTGTTGTGACATCATGAAGGCCGAAACCCTCTTCTGAACAAATATGAGGTAGGTCCATTTAACGTGTTTGGAGAAAAACGTTGAAGAAAATTCGTAAGAAAAAAAAATGCTACTAGGTGGCGCTATAAGTAAGATGAAATATAAGTTCGTAGATGTCTTAAGGGCTGGACTCTCATCAAATGTGTGAAATTTTGAGAAGATGGGATCATCTGGGTCAAGTTAAAGCAACTTTTATTGTCACGAAAAATCTTCAGACTTTGCGGCACCGTAACGGCAACGCCCTTTGGCGAAAAGTTACAATATACGGTGTGGGGCATGATCAACATCTTAAGGCTTTTCTGACCAATTTTCAACTGGATCCCTTCAACGAGCTAGGCACAGTAGCTAAAAACGTAAAGTATGACATTTATTGTCACCACTAGGTGGCGCTAAATGTATAACTGAATTTTATTATATAGATGTTTTCAGGCCGTGACTATTAAGTTGCATGAGAAGTTTGAGATTTTTTCGAGCTTGTACATGGGAGTTATTAAGCATTTTGTCTTTCTGGACAAATGAAATTTGAAAGGCAATTCTTGATGCCCCGCCCCCGTCATATAGTATTTCAAATAGTCAAGATATTTTGCCCAGTTGTTGTCTCAGGTCTTGAGATGATACATGCCAAGTTTAAGTCAATTGGACGAAAAATGTATGCAAAGGGGGAAAAAGCAGGACCACAGTGAATGTGCCAAAATGGGCCAAAATTGGACATTCAAAAATTCATAGCTCACTTCCTGTACATCTTTGCTCCATGGTCCTAATTGACTTTTTGTGCGTCCCGGGGTGCTACACGTGCCTGCCAATTTTCGTTGCTCTAGCTCAAATGCTGGGCTTGGTTTTTATTTTCCTACGCTAGGAGGCGCTATAGAGTCGCGTTGTTATGACGACTTCAGAATATCACGTTTTTCGCCGGGCCCGAAGAGTGTGCAAAGTTCGGTGAGTTTTCGTGAATGTTTAGGTACCCAAAATCGAGATTGTTTGCGGAGAATAATAATAATAATAATAATAATAATAATTTGAACGAAAAACAATCGGGACCTCGTAGCCGTCGCTGCTCGGTCCCTAATAATAATAATTTTTACAAAAACAATAGGGACCTCGCAGCGATCGCTGCTCGGGCCCTAATTACTGATACAATGAGAACTGTCACTGTCAGGGGTATAATCATTTTTATTATGATTCATTTATTATGTCTGTGCTGCTATAGAAATGCACTGTGTCATTCATTATAGAGCATCTGGTGTCGCTAGATAAGATAAGTAAAATATGCAAGAGGAACAAAAACTCATAACAATGATAATGAGTCAATGACTATATTGTTAAATTAATATCTGTCTTACAGTGTCATCCAAAAGTGAACATTATTTGCTTTCTTGGAAAAGGCACAATTTCTGTATATTGGTATTGTCTGCTGTTTGTATGTGTGGCAAATGGCTCTGTTTAGCACATTTTTTTTTTGCTATAAAATGCAAAAATACTAATCGCCAAAAACAAAACAAAAAAACAACAGGAAAAAAGAAATTATTGTTAGCAAAATCATTCTAGAAAGTGGATTAATAAATTGGTTTCTAAATACATTATACATGTTTGGACATAATTGCAAAAAAGACAAAGAACAATATCCACTTGTGGAGATCTAGCATTCAACTGCTTTCTGCTATTTTATTTTCCTGATTTTTCGGCCGTGGCAGGAATGGCATCTGGTATGACTCGCGCTTCCCCCATAAGAACTTGAGCACCTTCGTTTGCCTCAGCAGTTATTTGACATATGCCTACACTGCGAAAATACATCTTCTATTTGGATAGTAAACTGGCATGGTCACTTTAGAGAGCCTCGTTGTTGGCCATGAATGTGCATACGTCATTCAGAGAAAGACGGAAGAGTGAAGAGAGGTGAAATATATATTAAAGTTCGATTATATTAAGTTCGATTTGACCACCAGCGTGTGGACAGGGGTTTTGCGCTGTGTGACTGTATTAGAGTGTCGTATTGTCATGGTGTGGACTGGAAAAGCACTGTTGGGATATGTTCCAGCCACCAGAGGCTTCTAATTGGTATACAGTATTTTTGCTTTTGCAAATTTGTCAGGTTTCTTCAATCAATCAATCAAATTTTATTTATATAGCACTTTTCATACATTCAAATGCAACTCAGTGCTGAACAATTAAAACATCCATAATACAATAAAAAGAAAAAGCCAACCCTCCCCCCCATATCCCCATGACCGTACCCACAGACACACGCAAACCACAACATGGTGGGGCACAGAAGAACCCTGTGGGGAAAGGCATCCAGGAGGAGTTCATCCATTCTTGTCAACACTCTCCTCTGTGGGCCGTCAAATCTAGAAGACATTTATTCTTATTTTACAGGGATGGGAAATATCCATCATTTACATAACTGCCATGACTGTGTTTTGTTGTTGCTGCCTGATGATGTCTGACATGTTTTGTTTTCTTTGAAATGATGTAATCAGAATGTAACCAGCAACTGTGTGATGTCAGGAATCTTTAATCTCTTTCATCTGGTTAGAAGCCTATCAGTTTCACCCAAATGTCAGCCAGCAACTAATCAGATTCATCCATGTCAGTCATGTTTCAGCAACCTATCAGAGTTACCCGCATGTCTGGCTGCAGTCTATCATATTCATTCTCGGGCTGGGTGAAATGACCTCAAATCAATATCACGATAAATTGGGCAGTTTTACCTCGGTAACGATAAATGCACGATAAATTCCCCACCCCCCAAAACAAAAAAAATTCGGACCACTAAATATGCCACCTGAAAATAACTGCAGGAAATGCAAATTAACTGCTTTTTTTGTTGATTTATTGACCAACTGGCACACATTGCTTTCAATGAATGATACATAAATTATGAAAATCTCTTGTAACCATTAAAGGATAAATATTTAAAATAGCTTGCATGACTTGAACAATGTCACATTAGAATATGAGAAAAAGGTTACCTCTTGTAAACTTTTTTTTTTTGTGCAACTACCTTGCGTAAAGGTACTGTAATGCCATGTGCAAAGGCCTATATTTGTGTAAAGGTGGTAATGTATTTGTGTTTCTTGCAAATTTTAAATAATGCCAATACATAAAATAAAAAAAAATGTTAATCAACAAATATAAACAATTGCAAATAAAAATGCTTGACATGTCTAAATTCGGCTGCCTCTGTGTTGAGAAGCAATATTTTCACGATGATCTGTACTTTCAGGAGGTGTTTAAACTCCGTGCACTGTAGATATGGGATCTATATCTTTAGCTATGTGGTAGGCTATTGCGTTGGTTATTTCCACACACCTGACGCTCCCTCGTATGCCTCCGTTATGGGCTGCTTTCTGGGGATAGCACTTTCCGAACCTTGCTTCGCACAACTTGAACTGTCGGTGTTGGAAAAGACTTGGCCGTCTTGCTCTGGGTGGTTACGACGGTTTTCTGACACACTTTACATTTCGTGTTCTTTTGCTGAACATCGTCTTTGTGGAACACAAGATATTTCCAAACGAAAGATGTCGATTTTCAGGACAGGCATACCACGATCAACTTCGACTAACTTTATTTCCGTGGTTTCAGCCGCTGAACCACCCGTCATTTTCTCATCTGTTTACCTTCTTGATCAGACTGGATGGGTGGAGTCACGTGACTACACACGCAGAACTGTCGTAAAGGGGAATGAACATAGCCCACCAAGAACACACAGTCAAAACAGACAAAAAGACTTTTCTTTTCTTTCTTTTTTTTTTTTTTTTTTTATTAAAACACCAAATTTACCGACATGGGAAAAATGACGTCGGTTATTGTAGCAAATTTCGGTAACGGTAAATTTTCGGTTAATTACCCAGCCCTAATTCATTCGCAGACTATAATAGCAGACTATAATCCACAGCTAGTTAGTTCCACGCTTCTTGATCCATGATACCTTGTCGTTGTTTCTGGTCAAGTCATGAGTACGCTCCGCGTAAACAAGATATGTTCTGCGAATAAAGTGTTCAACTCTTATTTGTTTCTGCGTTTTTGGGATCCAACTCCAGAACATAACAATAACAGGTCCTCAACGTTCTTATTATTAATTGTTTCTTTTTCTACATCTCAGTTTCTCCAGGTGTAAAAGTGTACATTGACCCTTTCACCTACGAGGACCCCAACGACGCCATCCACGAGTTTGCCAAGGAAATTGACATCTCCTGCATAAAGATTGAAGAAGTCATCGGTGCAGGTGAAATGCTCTGCTGCTTTTGTCTGAAAGGGAAGGCAAAGTTCATTAATGATTTATCTGAACAGGAGTGTGCCATCAATCCCTCCGGTTTGTTCTGTCTGATGGCCTTTAAGGCAGAAAAAAAGGACTTTAGATTCTGAGCGTGCATGCGTGAGATGTGCAGGAGGGATGGGATGGATTGAAGTGAAAATCTTTCGCTCCCTCTCAAACTGTTTTTATTCCTCTCCGGCAGCATGTTCTATCCTTATTTCACCTCTTAATGACAGTGTGATCAACTATTATCCCTTCCTATTCTTTGCTTGTCTTCTCCTTTTCTCTGCTTTTTGTAAATGTTTGGACTCAGGCACCACATGCACAACACCCAAGTTCCTCACCCATCCACGTTGTCCCTACACTACTCCCAGACTGCACACTCGATCACGACCAGTCACCCCTTCGCTCCCTGACATCTTTACCCTCTGAGCACTTGCCCGAGTAGCCTCTCCAGGTTTGCAGTGGCGGTCCATGCAATTTGGTACCTGTACCTTTTAGTGGGGTTTTACCTGAATTAATCTACCTTTTAATAGCAACATGAGTTGGAATTATAGAAACAATCAATATAGTACAAAAACACAATATAGCAGCATACAACTTTTTACCGAGGAGCAGTTCAGAATCTGTAGTTATCCAATAACATTGCAACAACTGCAGGAAAAATAAAATGAAATACATCATGCTTTCCAGACATGTTCATTATTCACTCATTCACTGCCAGCCGATTTCAAAGCCGATTCCCCATACTGCCAGCTGCTTTACAGCTTTTTGACTGCTCTTTCAAGGCACACAGAATCGTGTGTTCTAAGACAAAACATGCACTAAACCTACCAAAATAACTGCTCCCTCACCAAAAAGTTTCTCTTTTACTTCTTCTTTTCTTCTGTGATGCAGTTTCTGACCAAAAGAGGCGAAAACAAGCTTTTTGTGAATGTGAATACAAACATGTCAAGCAGAACAGTGTGCCTGACACTAAATATAGTTTGCTTTTGTCACCTTAAACTATGAAACAACCAAGGAGGACTGAGGCTACATTTATATGATGACAATCTGAACAGAAGACGCAAAAGTGTGTGGAATACTATTGTGTACGCATGCCAGACAACTAGGTGGTGTTGTCATGTAACCCCGCATATGTTAAATCTCCCTTTGTCTCTGATCAGCGTTCTATGTCAATAATCTGTGCTGTGAAAAACAAAATGATGGCAACTAGCAAAAAAATAATAATAATTTGGACAGACGAAGAAAAGCAGCCAGAGGAGCTTGAAGGACCAACGGATGGATGTAGCCAGACATATTTGTTTACTTTCCTGCATGTGACGTAAACGCATACACGACGTGAGCAGATCTGAGCAGTGTTTTGAGTTTTGGGCCATGTATATGGAAACGTAACGGCGGAGCGTATTAAACTTTTCCACTCTGGAGGGTGGTTCCAAATTTTTGCGTATTCAAGCAGTCAAAACACCATCACCATCTAAACGAAACGCAATTCTAATAGAATATTTTGGAGTTTTTACTGCAAGCGTCCTCATATCAACGGGCCCAGAGGAAGGGCTTTTCATGGCAAAATAATCAGTCACAGATATGTAACTAAAACAACACAGTGAGTGATGCTGTCTGACCACATGGCTCAAGTTGAAGGTCAGTGGCTTTTTTACATGGTGTTTGCCATTCATTCCACAAACTGTATAATCTTTCCTCGCGATAACACACATTTTCTACCAACTACCGTGACACATATACTCTTGTTTTTGCAACTTGTTTCAAGTGTGTTGTGCCTAATCTTTGTCTGACTTCCAACATGTTGGAATTTCTCTCCCTTATAGACAACGTGGCAACCACTTTATCATTCTTGATACAAAAAGTGTTATCATCTCAAATACAAAGCAATGCATCGCCGCCATCTACAGGGATCTTTTAGTAATTAGTGCTTTGTAAACCTGAATTTCACAATCAAGCTGAGCAAGACACTCTTCCACGTGTACCATTGTAAAAATACTTGATTAAAATATTTCTGTGGCAGTAAATGGTTGGATTCCAACAGACAAACATAAACGTTCACGGCAGTGAATGAGTCAAATTTAGTTTTTTATGAAATTGTGCCGATGCCTCCGTTTGCTTTTCTTCATTTTGTTAGATGATGTTTGCTGTAACAAGTTTTGCTCTGGCCAACCAATCAAGACAAATTTCATATATTTCTAGCACACCACTGCTATTTTTTAAACCCCCACAGTTAGGCCCTGACCTCACTCAAATCAGCCCAAAGTACCCTCTCTGCACTCACATACTCTCCAGCTACCCCTCCTTTCTTTCCTCAATTCACGTGACCCATTTCCCTCATCACCCTCACCCCTCCCACCGTCCCCCACACCCCGTTTTGGCCGCACCTCTTGTATCACGCCAGGTGAGTTTGGTGAGGTGTGCCGCGGGCGGCTCAAGCAGGCCGGCCGCAGGGAGATGGTGGTTGCTATCAAAACCCTGAAAGCGGGCTACACGGAGCGCCAGAGGCGGGACTTCCTGGCCGAGGCCTCCATCATGGGCCAGTTCGACCATCCCAACGTCATCCGGCTGGAGGGCGTGCTGACACGGAGCTGCCCTGTCCTTATCATCACAGAATTCATGGAGAATGGAGCGCTTGATTCCTTTCTGCGGGTAAGCTTGGCGGGAAGTGCTCACCACATTAGATCCAAATGAAAGATTATTTTCTGTGTGTATCTATGCAGAGCCGAACTATAAGGTGGCCTATACTTCAGGTACAAAACTAACTTTGCACACAGGAAAAAAAATATGATGACTGTTTGAGAGGTATTTTGGTCAGTATGAGTTATTATTATTATTATTATTATTATTATTATTATTATTATTAATAATAATAATAATATTATTATTATTATTGGTGCATGCGTGTACGTGTGTGTGAGAGAGAAGTTTTGACATGAGTGAGAGTTGCTTTGAGATGCATATGAGATTTATTTTACATGTGAGAGATCATTTTCTCTGTGTACATTAGAGCTAAATGTTGTTTAACTTCTTGAGGAAACCTCTTTCAAACATGGCAAAGTGGCACATAGACACTGGCAGGCGCTGACGACACCCCCGGGTTATGAGAATGGTCTACACTCCAGAAAACAGCCCGAGGCGTTGACTTGCTGAGTGATAGAGATTAAATGTGCAATCTAACGTTTGTCGACAGGCGCAGTGTCTCCGCTTGACGCTCCTAACTGATGCTGACACTTTTTTATTTTTTATTTATTTTTTTTAACACACGAAATCCAGGTGGAACACTGTTGCGTTTGAATGCGCGCTTCGGTGTATTCCCAGAGTCTTTGCGCGACTACGGAATACATTAGTGATCAGAGTGTCGCGTTGCCGCCGCCCACGCACAGTGCCAAGCAAAGACAAGATGAGAAATGAGACGTCGTACAGTACATTTACAACAACACGGGGGTGTTTATGCATCGTTTACATCTAATAAAAACATGTGGTTGCAATGAGAGAATATTGTTAGGCTAAAAGGGGTTTCTTAATGTTTTTTGTGTATCAATACACTGACCTTCAATTACCATTTTGCTGGTTACATACTGTATATACACTAACTAAACGTGGCTGTTTTGTCCAAGTGAGAAAATTTGTGGTTTATAACATGAAAACAAAACAATCAACAATAGACAACACAAATTCTTCATCTTCTGATGATTGTAAGAATGCTGAAGAGTGTCCCCCTCCTTTTCTCCACTGATTTAAATCATCCCAACTACAACATATTCACCTCATCTGCCCATTTCCAACACAAAACAATACGTTCAAGTAAATAAATAGTATAGACGTTCAACAAGACTTCCCCATCTTTCCCATTCCATCTTCAAACTGTTCAGCTCATTCAGAACATCTTAGCAACGATTTTTCACATTTAAATATGTCCACACTTTTCACAGCAACATTTGTGCTATTTTTCATGATAAAATAGCTAAACAGATATTTTACATATTGTCCTTCCACATTTCATGATTGATTCAAGCCATTCCAACTTTAAACTGTTCTGCTTACTCATGACTTAGTGACAGTAGCGCCCCAATTTCCAATTTTTGTTTATATCCATCCATCCATCCATCATATACTGCTTATCCGGAGTCAGGTCGCGGGGGCAGCAGCTTTAGCAGTGAAACCCAGACTTCCCTCTCCCCAGCCACTTCAACTAGCTCCTCCGGGGGGATCCCAAGGTGTTCCCAGTCCAGCCAAGAGACATAATCTTTCCAGCGTGTCCTGGGTCGTTCCCGGGGCCTCCCGCCAGTGGGACATGCCTGGAACACCTCCTCAGCTGGCTCCTCCCAAGGCCGAGGAGCAGCTGCTCGACTCTGAGTCCCTACCGGATGACCGAGCTTCTCACCCTAGCTCTAGGGGAGAGCCCGGACACCCTGCGGAGGAAACTTATTTCAGCCGCTTGTATCCAGGATCTTGTTCTTTCGGTCTTTGGTGGCCTCAACATTTCATCTCTGCTTTTTACGGGTGCTGTGGTGCTGTTGGCTTCTTTAGGCTGTGATCTCCAACTCTCACTGGAGCGGTTCACAGCCGAGTGTGAAGCGGTTGAGATGAAAATCAGCACCTCCAAATCCGAGAGCATGGTCTCAGTCGGACAAGGGTGGAGTGTCGTCTTCGGGTCAGGGATGAGATCCTGCCCCAAGTGCAGGAGTTCAAGTATTTTTGTTTATAATAGTTACTAAATTAAGACATATTTGTCCACATTCTTGACAGATTCAAACCATTCCATCTTCAAAATGTGAAACTAATTCAGGAGATCGTCAAAATGAAATTACCAGATTTTCAAAATAAAATTAGCCATTTAAGATGTTTTATACATTTACTTCCTCCTTACAAATTTCTCAACCTTTTTAAATCATTCCAACTAGAAAATATTCAGCTCATTTCAAATTAGGACATTTTAGAAACTACTCCCACTTACAGAATCCCTTAATTTTCCACAATAAAAATCCCAAATATTTCTTGACTGACTCAAAACATTCCAACTTCAAGTCTTACATTCGAATTGCATCTCAAGGTTATATCTACAATATTTAGTTTCCATGATTAAAAAAGAAATAAAAAATACTACTAATACTACTACTACTACTACTACTACTACTAATAATAATAATAATAATAATAATAGCCGGCACCTTACCGTGGTGGAGGGGTTTGCGTGTCCCAGTGATCCTAGGAGCTATGTTGTCTGGGGCTTTATGCCCCTGGCAGGGTCACCCATGGCAAACAGGTCCTAGGTGAGGGGCCAGACTAAGCACGGCTCAAAAACCCCTTATGATGATTAAAATATTTGGAGATACGTTTCCCTTGCCCGGACGCGGGTCACCGGGGCCCCCCTCTGGAGCCAGGCCTGGAGGTGGGGCTCGTTGGCGAGCGCCTGGTGGCCAGGCCTGCACCCATGGGGCCCGGCCGGGCACAGCCCGAAGAGGCAACGTGGGTCCCCCTTCCCACGGGCTCACCACCGGTGGGAGGGGCCAAAGGGGTCGGGTGCAGTGTAGGCTGGGTGGCAGCCAAGAGAGGAGACCTTGGCGGACCGACCCCCGGCTACAGAAGCTGGCTCTTGGGACATGGAATGTCACCTCTCTGGCAGGGAAGGAGCCCGAGCTGGTGTGTGAGGCCGAGAAGTTCCGACTAGACATAGTCGGACTCTCCTCCACACACGGCTTGGGCTCTGGTACCAGTCCTCTTGAGAGGGGTTGGACTCTCTTCTACTCTGGAGTTGCCCACGGTGAGAGGCACAGAGCAGGTGTGGACATGCTTATTGCCCCCCGGCTCGGCGCCTGTACATTGGGGTTTACCCCGGTACACGAGAGGGTAGCCTCCCTCCTCCTTCGGGTTGTTTGTGCATATGCACCAAACAGCAGTTCAGAGTACCCACCCTTTTTGGAGTCCTTGGAGGGTGTGCTGGAGAGCGCTCCCCCTGGGGACTCCCTCGTCCTGCTGGGGGACTTCAACGCTCACGTGGGCAATGACAGTGAGACCTGGAGGGGCGTGATTGGGAGGAACGGCCCCCCCGATCGGAACCCGAGCGGTGTTCTGTTATTGGACTTCTGTGCTCGTCACGGACTGTCCATAACACCATGTTCAAACATAAGGGTGTCCATATGTGCACTTGGCACCAGGACACCCTAAGCCGCAGTTCGATGATCGACTTTGTAGTCGTGTCATCGGATTTGCGGCCGCATGTTTTGGACACTCGGGTGAAGAGAGGGGCAGAGCTGTCAACTGATCACCACCTGGTGGTGTGTTGGCTCCGTTGGTGGGGGAAGATGCCGGTCCGACCTGGCAGACCCAAACGTATTGTGAGGGTCTGCTGGGAACGTCTGGCGGAATCCCCTGTCAGAAAGAATTTCAACGCCCACCTCCGGCAGACTTCTCCCTTGTCCCGGGGGAGGTGGGGGACATTGAGTCCGAATGGGCCATGTTCCGCGCCTCCCTTGTTGAGGCGGCTGATCGGAGCTGTGGCCGTAAGGTGGTCGGTGCCTGTCGCGGCGGCAATCCTCGAACCCGCTGGTGGACACCAGCGGTAAGGGATGCCGTCAAGCTGAAGAAAGAGTCCTATCGGGCCTTTTTGGCCTGTGGGACTCCGGAGGCAGCTGACGGGTACCGGCTGGCCAAGCGGAACGCGGCTTCGGCGGTTGCTGAGGCAAAAACTCGGACATGGGAGGAGTTCGGTGAGGCCATGGAAAACGACTTACGGACGGCTTCGAGGAAATTCTGGTCCACCATCCGGCGTCTCAGGAGGGGAAAGCAGTGCACCATTAACACTGTGTATAGTGGCGATGGTGTGCTGCTGACCTCGACTCGGGACGTCGTGAATCGGTGGGGGGAATACTTCAAAGACCTCCTCAATTCCACCGACACGTCTTCCTTTGAGGAAGCAGAGTCTGGGGACTCTGAGTTGGGCTCTCCTATCTCTGGGGCCGAAGTCACTGAGGTGGTTGGAAAGCTCCTTGGTGGCAGAGCCCCGGGGGTGGATGAGATCCGCCCGGAGTTCCTCAAGACTCTGGATGTTGTGGGGCTGTCGTGGTTGACACGCCTCTACAGCATTGCGTGGACATCGGGGACAGTGCCTCTGGATTGGCAGACCGGGGTGGTGGTCCCCCTTTTTAAGAAGGGGGACCGGAGAGTGTGTTCCAACTACAGAGGGATCACACTCCTCAGCCTCCCTGGTTAAGTCTATTCAGGGGTGCTGGAGAGGAGGGTCCGTCGGGAAGTCGAATCTCGGATTCAGGAGGAGCAGTGTGGTTTTCGTCCTGGCCGTGGAACAGTGGACCAGCTCTACACCCTCAGCAGCGTCCTCGAGGGTGCGTGGGAGTTCGCTCAACCAGTCCACATGTGTTTTGTGGATTTGGAGAAGGCGTTCGACCGTGTCCCTCGGGGAGTCCTGTGGGGGGTGCTTCGGGAGTACGGGGTACCGGGCCCCCTGATACGGGCTGTTCGGTCCCTGTACGACCGTTGCCAGAGTCTGGTCCGCATTGCCGGCAGTAAGTCGGATTTGCTCCAGTGAGGGTTGGACCCCGCCAAGGTTGCCCTTTGTCACCGATTCTGTTCATAATTTTTATGGACAGAATTTCTAGGCGCAGCCGAGGCGTTGAGGGGTTCCGGTTTGGTGGCCTTAGTATTGCATTGATTTTTGCAGATGATGTGGTGCTGTTGGCTTCATCAAGCCGGGATCTCCAACTCTCACTGGAGCGGTTCGCAGCCGAGTGTGAAGCGGTTGGGATGAAGATCAGCACCTCCAAATCCGAGACCATGGTCCTCAGTCAGAAAAGGATGGTGTGTCATCTCCGGGTCGGGGATGAGATCCTGCCCCAAGTGGAGGAGTTCAAGTATCTTGGGGTCTTGTTCACGAGTGAGGGTAGGATGGAGCGGGAGATCGACAGGCGGATCGGTGCAGCGTCTGCAGTGATGCGGACTCTGTATCGGTCCGTCGTGGTGAAGAAAGAGCTGAGCCAAAAGGCGAAGCTCTCGATTTACCGGTCGATCTACGTTCCAACCCTCACCTATGGACACGAGCTGTGGGTCGTGACCGAAAGAACGAGATCCCGGATACAAGCGGCCGAAATGAGTTTCCTCCGCAGGGTGTCTGGGCTCTCCCTTAGAGATAGGGTGAGAAGCTCGGTCATGCAGGAGGGACTCAGAGTCGAGCCGCTGCTCCTCCGCGTTGAGAGGAGCCAGCTGAGGTGGCTCGGGCATCGGGTTCGGATGCCTCCTGGACGCCTCCCTGGGGAGGTGTTCCGGGCATGTCCCACCGGCGGGAGGCCCCGGGGTCGATCCAGGACACGCTGGAGAGACTATGTCTCTCGGCTGGCCTGGGAACGCCTTGGGATCCCGCCGGCGGAGCTGGTTGAAGTGGCTGGGGAGAGGGAGGTCTGGGTTTCCCTCCTAAAGCTGCTGCCCCCGCGACCCGACCTCGGATAAGCGGTAGTAAATGGATGGATGGATGGATAATAATAAATCGTCGTCATGAATATTCTTTTGCTATGTCAGGACCTCTTATCCATAACCTATATTTTGATACCGTACTTCTAACATTAAATATAATAACACAAGTTGTTCCATCTCTGCAGGAGCAGACTGTCAACATCATTTTATGACTTTTAAATTCCTGCTTCGGTCTTGCTGAACGAGCCACCAGACATTTATTACAGCCACATGCACCTCCATCAATAGGCTAGCTGTATAATTAATCAGCCGCAACACATTAAACGGTATGTAAACATAGCAGCAAATGCACATTTAAATGTTGCTGTGGCCATTACTCATTAAAGCCACTGATAGAAAGAGTCCAATTAATGTTTTTTAGGATGTGTTCAAAATGACACGTTTCTGTTGATTCTGTTTTAAATGCATTCATGTTCATAAAAAGGCTTCAGAAGTCAACACAATTGTTAAAGCATGCCTTAATTTGATAGAAATTTCACTGTTTATACATAAATGAATGTCCATTCATTAATAAATAAATAAATAAATAAATACATCTGCTCGTGTATGTTCCCCCACCACCCACCCCAGGTTAGTTACACTGTCACACTAAATGTGACTCAAAGGGACTCAGTTCTAGAGCCTCATTTAAAGAAGTAAAACTAGAAACAAAAGCAAAAATAGTGTTAATGTTAACTGATAAACATTCAAACCAGCAGTGTAGCATTCAACTACAATGAAAATCTAAATTTGCTGTTTCAGTCTGAAAGGAATACGATTTTTCACATGTGAATTTACTTTTCTTGTGATTAATTTCACTTTCATTTACAGACATCAAGCTCCAGTGGAGTGCTGATCTATTACAAATTTGGATTTTATCCCCAATTGAATTAAATAAATTAATAAAGAAAGAACTGATGTGTTGTGTGTCAGGCTTCTCCAGTGGAAAGAGAAGAAAATGGAAAATAATTAAAAATATTGTGGACAAAATATTAACACATTTTATTTATTTACAGCATTTCTTAGCACCTATTTTAATATTTACTTGTGTAGTTCTCCAAATAAGAGCCATTATTTGTCATTCCCAGTTGAGGTTTATAGGATATTGATGCATGAAACAAAAGAGTATTAGCATTATTAGTGTTAGCTTAATGCGGGAACCAAATCAGCAACACACATCGGGAAGGGAAGACACACGCAGGTGGACAAGGTTAATGATAACGAGACTGGGGAAAAACACACAAGAACACCAGACAACCAACACTCACCAAAATAAAACAAAAACCCAACCCAAACCAACTGAAACATGACAACACATACAAACGGCATGGGAACTTAAGTTGGGGACCTTCTCTGACTCATCTTCTGCATCCCATTTATTAGACCTCAGTGCAAGCATGTTACGGCACAATGTGGTTCTATGCGGAAGGGGAGCAAGTCTTCATTTTGCCTGGTATTTTCCTGTAAATGGTTAAATAGATAATGAAACAATGAACAATAAACAGGCGAACACTAGTTACTGGTAATTGGCCATTTTTTTTAAATTTTTTTTATTATAACAGTAAAGAGTCTAATTAGAGATCGAATTGGACAGAATGCCCATAAAAGGTCAGCTGTTAGTGACTGTCATGACAGCTGTCGTGTTTATGCGGCCTCATGACTGACTGGTCATTTCCAATGTATTCCTCGACTATATTCAGCTATTTTCCTTTTATTGCAACGTATCCTTTGCTCTCTTTCCCCCCTTTTCTTTCCTCCCCTCTCCTCTAATCAAGCACCATCCTCTTATGCCCTCAGCTGAACGACGGCCGCTTCACGGTGACTCAGCTGGTGGGGATGCTGCGCGGCATTGCTGCAGGAATGAAGTACCTGTCGGACATGAACTACGTCCACAGGGACCTCGCAGCGCGCAATATCCTGGTCAACAGCAACTTGGTGTGCAAGGTCTCAGACTTTGGTCTGTCACGCTTTCTGGACGACACTTCAGCTGACCCCACTTATACAAGCTCACTGGTGAGTATTTTGTGTACTGTATTGCTCTTTGATAAAGTTTTGTCAGGAAAATATTTCCCTGTACGATAATTAAATGAGAAATATATTGAGAAGAAACGTCAAGAGAAATTAAAGGGGAAATCAACCCTAAGCATTTCTTTACAATACATTCTATTGCTGCATTTGAGGAAGGCGATAAGTCGGACTTTTCTGACTTCATATCAGGAAGTATTCACGGAAACGGCCCTTGAACTCAGAGGGGAAAAAAGGGCCCCGACATCACCGACCGGCCTAAATCTGACGTCACTCGACAATGGCGAACCCCGTAGAGACAAAGACCGTTTACATGTTTGTAAACAACAGTAATTTAGTTTTTCAAAATAAGTACCGTATTTTCACGACTATAAGGCGCACCGCATTATAAGGCACACCTTCAATGAATGACATATTTTAAATATTGTTCTAAAGACAATAAAATACTGCAGACGAAACGTAAATTATAACAATGAAGACTCGCTAGGAATGTAATGGGGTCAAAAGTAAAACGTTTAAAACCTGTAGAATTAAAATAGTTTCCTTATAATGCATCTATCACACAGGCATATAAAGGTATTTTGTTCTAGTGGGGTTGCCGTAGTTAGCAATCCAAGATGGCGGGATCTTCTGCGGATGTGCGTCACCGATCGTGCAGGGTCACGGATAGCGTCTTGACAGCGAGACCTGTTTCGGCTCAATATTGATCCATATATAAGGCGCACTGGATTATAAGGCGCATGGTCAGCTTTTGAAAAAATTGAAGGCTTTTAGGTGCGCCTTATAGTCCTGAAAATACGGTAAGTGGTTTGGACTGACAGCATTAACTAGAACAACAATTTATTGGAATCAGCTATCTTTGATGTTTACATCCGCCTTGAACACATTGGGGGCTGAACTGGGAGATTTCAAGTGAGGTATGTCCGACTTCCCACCTTCCTCAAATGCCGCATATGCAGCTGCACCAGTCTAAACATGGTATTCAAATTAATGTTGATATGCCTTCAGTAGGGGCGGCACGGTAGTCGAGTGGTTAGCACGTCCGCTTCCCAGTTCTGAGGTCTCCGGTTCGAGTCCAGGCTCGGACCTTCCTGGGTGGAGTTTGCATGTTCTCCCCGTGCCCGCGTGGGTCTTCTCCGGGTACTCCGGTCTCCTCCCACATTCCAAAGACATGCATGGCAGGTTAATCGGGCGCTCCGAATTGTCCCTAGGTGTGTGTGTGAGTGTGGATGGTTGTTCGTCTCTGTGTGCCCTGCGGTTGGTTGGCAACCAGTCCAGGGTGTCCCCCCGCCTACTGCCCAGAGCCAGCTGAGATAGGCGCCAGCAGCCCCCGCGACCCTTGTGAGGAATAAGCGGTCAAGAAAATGGATGGATGGATGGATGCCTTCAGTAGTACAATTCACCGATTTTTATCAGTCTTAGCAGGTGGCCATATTCTCACTTGCTGCCGACTGAAAATGACATCACAGTTGCTCAGTGCATGATGGATAGGTGCCCTCGAGGACCTGAGTTGGTGACCCCTGAAATAAAGGAACAGGAAATAGTTCAAACAAATTTCCCAATATTCAGATAAATTCTGACTTGGCAAGATTTCTTCAAAAATGTAAACGTCGATAGCCTCAAACAAACACTGATGTTTTAAAATTTTATTTATTTATTTATATATTTAGTTATTTATTTATTTATTCATTTATTTTTAGCACAACACAAACCCAGAATTAATCTTTGGATGTTCAAAGAAGTCAATGCTTACATTGAACTCTAAATACATTTTGTGTCCATCTTTTGGTGCAAACTTGCAAAAAAAAAAGAAAAAAGAAAAAAAAGATTAAAAAAAAAAAGAGTAAGGAAAGCTCAGTGTAGTGGACTGAAGTCTCACAATATTTATGAAGAAAATTCCTATGTATTATGGATGGTAATTTGATCCCCATGCAACATGCCCACGTGGAGTCTTGCGACTGCACATACAGTCTATGCCAATATTTACATTTTTGTGCCAGAGCGCTTGTAAATATAACATGCAGGCTGCCCTACTGCTACATGACTTCAGTATTTCTCAAACTGTGACCATTCACCCTTTACGTGTGTGTGTGCATGAGCAGGGAGGGAAAATTCCCATCCGGTGGACGGCGCCAGAGGCCATCGCCTTCAGGAAGTTCACCTCTGCGAGTGACGTGTGGAGTTATGGCATCGTTATGTGGGAGGTGGTGTCGTATGGAGAAAGGCCATACTGGGACATGAGCAACCAGGACGTGAGTCAGCACCGCTGTCGCGCCAACAAATATGTTGCAAACAATACAATTTGAGCTTTACATTGAGGTCTGAGTTTAGTATTCACTGTCTTATAAAAGTACTCACACTCTGTATTTAATTAGGAGTACAGATTCAATGGTACCTCAACATCGACCCAGTTTGACTGTGTAACAACTATGGCCGATGGCCCAATCCACCCTCTAATTTTTTTTTAAAGTTTGCTTCTCCTAAAGCAAATTCTCTGCAGTCGCATAAATATTCCACTGCCCAGACAGGATCCAGGCTTGGTTAGCTCTGCAGGTGGTCATCCAACCACCAACAAGGCTCTTTTGAAGCCGCTGACCAGGTGACAAAGGAATTTATGCGTCTGCCGAAGGAGTGTATTCAAGCCCGTCTTCTTGGAGCCCGAACAAATGGCTCCAATGATTTGGAATACACAAATGACCGATCAAAGGAATGTTCATGACTTATTATCAATCACAAAGGGTATTCTGGCGCCTCGCCCTTCCTGGAACGTCTAGATGGAGCAACAGCACCGCCAAGTGGTGAAACTTGGAACTATCCTTAGTGACAATTCACATAAGTAACCGCATTTTACACATTTATACCATGATAATTCTTGACAGACAACTGAACTACGAATGATTCATGTTATATCTTTGTGTGTATGAACATCCTATTTCATTTGTACTCCATAAAGAATGAAAGATAATCAATATCTCTCAGTTCAGTCAGATTAGACAAGTAGAAGTTACCTCACAAGTTACTTTATGATGCATTAATTGAATGGCACAGCTTGAAGCCGCCCACGACCGAGTGAAGGTCATGGAGACCCAGCTGGATGACGTTAAAGCGCAGCTGGATGAGGCAGAAGCCCGCGCAGATGCGGCGCTAGCCGAAAATCTGGGCAGTGATGCAGATGAGTCTGCTTTCACTCCCGACTCCCATCAAAAGATTGGTGAGTTAACCCAAGCTCTCGCGTCCGCCGAAGAGACAAATCGAGACCAAGAAAAACTGCTGAGATCTGCTGCAAATGAAATTCACAAACTAAAAGCAGAGGTGACTGACTTGACTGAACGACCGTCAAAAGACCAATTTCGGCTAGCAGAAGCTAATTACTTTCGGGTTAGTTCGTCGCTAGCTCAGTCCACCGATGAAGTGAAGCGCCTCCAAGTTCAGGTACAGACCTTTAGGGAGGAACGTAATGCCGAAGTGGACCGCTCATATGACCTGCGAACCAAATTAGCATTGACTGAAGCCGAGGTTACCCGCCTCCGACAATGCCAGCAGGAATATGAGACAGAGTTAGCTCATATTAAACATGAGTTGCAACGTGCTCAGCAGTTGCATGAGGTCTCCCGAGGAGCCTCCCGGCCGGGAGCTCCACCCCCGCACAGACCTCCTGATCCCAGAGCCACAGCACCACAGCTCAAACTGCCACCTGAGTCCGGAACCGCCTGGAGGACGCCGCCAGTCACCACCGCCGCTTTAGGCCTGGCACCTCCAATGGCCGCCTTCCCACACGTTTTTGGGCCATCAGGTGATGGCAGTTTCCAACGTGGACCCATGTCGACTCCCCCGTTGGAGAGACAAATGGGCGTGGCCTAGAAAGATTTGGACAAGCTGGCCCGAAACATAGCCAAATTCGAACCGAAACCAGGGGGGTCCCACAACACGACAGAGTACTTGAAAGACATCAACTATCATCTCCAGAGGTTCCCAATGGCAACCGTGGAAGATAAGTTGTACTTGATTAAAATGACGTCCAGCTGAACAGTCAATAGACTGCTGGAACGGCAGCCCGCTGATGTGTTGTCTGACCCCTTTGCACTGCACCAAGCCATCTCACGCGAGTTTGACGGTTCTCCTGGGTTGTCGGGCATGGAAGTCGCCATGTTCGTCAAACAGGGAAAGCAGGAGTCTCCTCAGGCTTTCTATAGTCGTCTTCGCGATGCCTATTTTGGGACTCGTAACGAGCCCAACATGGAGGAAGATCCTGGTTTTAAAACGTTGTTTGTCCGAAACCTCCAACAAAACCTTAACCACTACTTGGGACTGGCTTTGTGTCCTGAGACACTGAATAGCTCGCAGCTACGTGACTTAGCAGCTAGGGGCTATACAAAGCTAAAATTATCCGCCCCCAAGGTAGGCGACGCAGGAATTTATAAAGTGGACGTGGGTCCTCCTTCAGAGCTGGAGGGAGCTTGCTCCTATGCTCCGAGGGAAGACCAGGCTAAATCAAAAAAGTCAAAACAGTCCCGCGCCTCGCGAAACCGGAAACCGCGCTCCAAAACCGACTTCTCGCGTGACGAGAAATCGGACGGAGAAAAGCAAGCTGACGGCCGCCGGCGCTCCAAATTTGCTAAAGGTAAGCCCGATTCGCGCTATCATCCAAAACGTGATAAAGTCAAACGCGCGCCAGCAACCGATTCCTGCCGCGAGTCCCGGAACCGCCAAGTCGACTCCGAGACTGACCATAACGCAGTTGCCGACGGCATATGGAAGGCACTCCTGAAATTGTCAAAAGACTCGTCAAAAGACCCGCCTTTATGACTAACCGACGGCCGGATGCCCAATGAAGTGACCCACCAGCAGAGGTCACCAGAGGGGCCTCCAGTAGCCGACACTCAGACACCTACTAAACTGCCTTCTGACTCAACAATATTGGTACTGCAGGCTGATCCAAATACAGCAGACCCTCATGTATCGCGATCAACCGATGACGTGAGACCGTTCCAACAGCTTTTAGGTGATCTCACCACCAGGGGGATAACTCGTAAATTCTATCTGAGCGTCACCCTGGAGCGAGCTCTAACCTACGAAGCCCTTGTAGATCCCGCCGCAGACATCACGGTGATGTCTAACACGGTGTTCGAACAACTCCGCGCCGCGTCACAAGTTAACAGTCGACCGCTCCGCCTACGGCGGTGTCCACTCACCGTTAGCGCCTTCTCACCTACTAACACAAAGCTGGAATCTGTCGAGATGGTACACTGGTCTATTGGCCCCATGGAATTCATCCATCCAGTCTATGTGGGACCCATTGAGTCAGTCCCCCTTCTTATTGGCCAAGACCTGTTGTTCCGCTTCCAACCCATCATAGACTACCAGAGACTCCAGATTTGGGCCCAGGTGCGGCAGGCCCTGCCGACATTTCCTTCGGGCCCTGACCAGGCTCAGCTCTGCACTGTGACTCGGGCGCAGCCACCCCATGGGGAAGCAGACGCCCCCACAGGGAGCTGGGACACGACACAGTCCAAGGCAGGACCCCTCTCGTCCCCGACAAAGGACCGGCTGAGAAGCCATGACACCTTCCTTTGTGACCTTGACCCACCACCGCCTGATGCAGGGTACGCCCCACGCATCATCGGAGGTGTCCACGTGCAAGGTGCACCTGTTCTTGACGCTGTCCTCGCCTTGTGGGCTGACAAATCAGCCATTTCTGCAGCATTCGCTGACAACTTGCGAGGTCTCGACCCGAACATTCTTTTCGTCTCCAAGTCTTGCCGGTTTCCGTTGAACACGGAACCTCCTCTTACAATAACTGCAGTGGGCGTGTGCGCCTTAAACCTTCACTGGAAGCAGCACTCACTGACCCACTACTTCTTGGTTGTCCCGGACGCGCCTCACACCCTTTTCGTGGGTGCAGATTTGCTTGTTCGTCTTGCCGTCCAGGTGGACACCATCAACAACGTGCTTTGGTCCCTCACCAACTCGGAACCTCTAGCTTGTGTTCCCAGTCTTCCAAACATGAAGTCCGGACAGACCATCCCAGATGCTTGCGAAGTCTTAAACGAGGATGAAGTGATCGCTCCGGCGACCACGATCAACATTCCGGTTTGCTTGGTGGCGCGAGCTAACCAGGTCTTGAATGCTAGCTCCGCTTTCTTTCAACCTTCATCGGAATTCATGAACCTGTCGTTACTCTTGGAGGCCACGCCCATCGTGGACGCCTCCCTCACCACTCTGATCTTGGTTCACAACCCCCTTTCGTACGACGTTCGCATACCAAAAGCGACCCGTCTGGGCCTGCTCATCCGTTCCGACTTCCACGACTTCACTCTAACGGTGCCTGTGGTTGGACACATCCCATCTGACTTGTTCTTGACTGAAGACACCGGTGGCCGAAGACTCACCAGGCCATCTCAGCTTGTTACGGTCAACCCTGCCGGTCCCACCAACGATGAAGACATCGTCCGGGTGGACCTGGGGACAGACCAACAACTGGTGATTTATGCCGTGAGCGCGTTGCCTCCAACGCCCTCTAGCATTCCCTCTGGAAACCCAGAGACACCTCTACCAACCACGACTCCAAATGGGGACCTTCAACCGTACCCAGAGTTCGAGGTGCACCTCCAAGAAGTTCTGCACCGCGCCGACGCGCTCCGGTCCGAACAGGACCGCGAACGTTTGCGCACCGTGTTAATGAAATACACACCCTCTTTTGCCAAGGACTCCTTGGATTGCGGGTTGACGGCACTACATGTGGTCCGCATCCCGACTCAGCCCGGCGCTCCTCCAACTTTCGTGCGCCAGTACAAGATTCCGATCCTTACGAACCAGTACAGAAGACTATCGACGCCATGCTGGAAAAGGGCATCATTCGCCCCTGTAACAGCACCTATTCGGCTCCATTGTGGCCAGTCTTGAAGCCAAACGGCACATGGAGACCAACCATTGACTATCGCAAACTGAACCAACAGGTTCCTCTTTCGCGATGGCCCATGACACAACTTGAACAGGAACTTCCCAAGGTTCGAGATGCCAAATTCTTCACCACCATCGATGTGGCTTCGGGGTTCTGGACGATCCCAGTAGACCCCAGGGATCAATACAAGTTGGCATTCACCTTTGGCAACAAACAGTACACTTTCAACCGGTGTCCATTTGGCTACGCCAACTCGCCAGCCGAATTTAACATCTTCCTCAACAAGGCGTGCCCTGACGCCGCCGCCAGGGGCAACCTCATTTATGTCGATGACATTATGATGAGGAGCTCCTCTTTGGATGACCACTTGATGGAAATCGACCACGTTCTTGGACAGCTGTCTTCTGCAGGCGCCAAACTGTCCCTCCTGAAAGGTCAGTGGTGTCGCACGAAGGTCAACTACGTGGGGATCTTGGTTGGGCCGAACGGGATTGAACCACAATCCAGCCGTATTCAAGGCCTTCTTGACATCAAAACCCCCACCGATGTGTCAAAATTGCGCAGCTTCCTTGGCGTGTGCAACTATTCGCGCCAGTTCGTTGAACACTTTGCTGACATAGCACGCCCTCTTACTAACCTGCTGAAGAAAGACACGCCCTTCGATTGGGGTGACGAACAAAACAACGCGATGAATATGCTAAAACAAAAGCTGGGCTCCGCCCCCTGTCTCGCGTACCCCGATAGCAACAAGGAATTTTTCTTGGAAGCAGGATTCTCCGACCACTGTTTGAATGCGGGTCTATACCAAATGTACGACCAGGATAAACGCGTCGTGGCGTACGCCAGTAAAACGTTGAACGGCCCCGAGTTGAAATACTCCGACTGCGAAAAAGCCCTGTTTTCCACAGTATGGGCAATCAAACATTTCTCAAACTACATTGGATGCCAAAAAGTAACGATTGATACTAACCATCATCCGGTTACTTTTCTTAACAACCAACGCATTCGAGACGGCGTCGTAACGAACACGCGCATTGCCGGCTGGCTTATGGCGTTACAAAGTTACGATGTTCGAGTCCGGTACACGAAAAACGCAAAGTTACCACTGGGTACCGATCTAGCAATTTGCCAGAACTGTGTGACAACTTCCCCGACCCCGCCGACAGACGTCGCCGTGTCACCGATGCCGGAATTCACGCGTCACCGCTATTTTGAGGAACATGTCTGCAAAGACATGCCTACAGCTTACGTGGATGGCTGCTCTTACCACCACCAAACCCAGCTGCAGGCTGGGGTGGGCATCGCTTGGGTCAACGACACACCGTGCAAACCACTGCAATTCCAATTGGGCCCCCACTCTTCTCAATATGCGGAAATCGCTGGCATCCTGATTACACTCAAATTGGCAGTTGAAAACGGTGTCGCGGTGCTGGTTATCTGCACTGACTCAAACTATGCCCGCCTCGCCTTCACCTGTCATCTACCGGTGTGGCGTCGAAATGGTTTCCTTACGTCAGCGAAGAAACCCGTTAAACACCGGGACCTCATCTTGACATGCGACCATTTGGTTTCCTCCAATGATATGCATGTCTATTGGAAAAAGGTCCGGGGACACTCAAAAGTCCCAGGACCTGACAAACATTTTAACAACCTAACGGACACGTTAGCCAAACAAGGGGCCCTCAACGGGACTCCTTGGACATTTGATACAGCTTGGCTGCCCACCCAGCCCACCCTGGAGGTCCACGTTCTCACGCGCCGCCGCGCTGCGGCCGCCGCTGAGTCTCGCGACGCCCCCACACGAACCCCTACGGGGCCCGTGGCGTGCGTACCTCCCATCCGAACCTCCGACTTGGTCGCCCAACAGGCCGGCGACCCCGCGCTTTTCAAAATAATTCAGCACCTTTCTGATCCTGTCGCCAACCCCGTGTCGCCTGACGCGTTGAGTGACGACAGCGACTTCAGAGACTTGCTCTCCGTGCTGCAAAGGCTGCGTCTCGTTAAGGGCCTTCTGGTTTATGACTCCGGGTCTCCACCTGCCCTGCGGTTGGTGGTTCCACGGAGCCAAAGGGGGGTCTTGCTAACATACGCCCACGACGCGCCTTATGCAGGCCACCGCGGATTCAAGGCCACTGTCACCGCACTACAACAGGTGGCATACTGGCCGCGCATGCATAATGATGTAGCAACCTACATCAAAGGATGCCTGGTTTGCTGCCAATTTCAGCCAGCAAACCCGAGTCACCGAGCACCACTCCAACAGAAAGGAGTCACCTTCCCATGGTCTGATCTCCAAATTGATTGGGTGGGACCACTGGTCAGATCTCTGAGAGGGAACAAATACTTTCTTACAGTAGTTTGCGCGTTCACCAAGTGGGTAGAATGCCTGCCTGCTCCAAACGACACCGCACACACCACTGCATGCCTGCTGATGAACCACGTGTTCTCCCGCTTTGGGTTGCCCTCACGGGTTAACTCAGACAGGGGAACCCACTTCACAGCCGAGGTAATGCAACAACTTTGGCAAATGCTCGGAATCAAGGCCCAGTTGCATATTAGCCATCACCCGCAGGACAGGTGGAGCGGACTAATCGCACCGTGGTAAATTTGCTGAAAAAGTTTGTTGTTTCCAACCATCGGGACTGGGACACCCGACTCCCACTGATCCTCATGGCGATTCGAGCCACCCCTCACGAATCCACAGGGGTGGCCCCCTTTGAAATGATGACCGGACGGCGAATGACGCTCCCCCTGCACCTGATGTATCAGCCAGGAGAAACAAACCTAGCCACGGCATACACGGCCTCCCAGTACGTGGAGGACTTGCAAGCCCACCTCCGAGCCACGTTTTATTTGCTCAACAACAGCTTAAGCAAAGTGCAGAAGGTCAGAAAACCTACTACGATAGGAAAGCCTCACGAACCGAGTTCGAAATAGGTGATCGAGTATGGTACTACTTGTTCGCGCAACCAAATGCTAATACTCCGCGTGCCCAGAGGGGCATCGCCCGGAAATTTCTTCCCCGGTGGTCAGGACCATACGAAATCGTCGACAAACTGTCACCCGTCGCCTATCAAATTAGGATGAATAAAGGACGTCAGGGGGACCAACTGAGGTGGGTCCACCGAAATCAGATCAAAAGTCACTGCGGTTTTGAACGTCTGGGAACGCGATCGAGCGAATCTCAGGACCAGCATGCGCGCGAAACTGACAAAGGGGGGTCACCAGCTGACTCCGAGTCAGTGACCCGACCGACACCCTCGACAGACGCGCCAAACTCCGTCGACCGACCTAGCTGACTACGATGTTTAAAAGTATCAGACGTGCAAAAGGGGGGTCAACACCCCGCTGCACCTACCAAACCCCGAAGGGATACCACACCGAGCGACGCTAATCCGCTTGTCTTTGTTGATTGCGAGAGGATGGTGTGATATGATGACGACCCTGATGTTGTGCATGACCGCTGTGGTGAGTTGGCCAGAAACGGTTGAACCCGGACTTGCAGCGGAAATTGCCTTGACTGAATAACCAGGATTGCTTACGAATGATTGCGAGAAGTTAGCATACTGTGTTTTTCTACTTATTTGCAGACGCTTGGTGCAACACTTAAGGATACGGTCCTAGCTGTAACACCGATAGCATTATGCAGAACTAGACTAGACAACTATAAAACGATTTGCAACTTGAATTCAAAAGATTATGTACACTCAAGGTGTTATAATACTTATGAATGGTATGCTGCGTGAAATCAGTTTTTGCTAGCTATAAAAAGCTCCCCCGTACTTAAGGCCTTCAAAAGCAGGTCAGAGTACTCTTTTTAAAGCGTTAGTGAGTCTAGCTAATCTAACTAAGCCCCTTTGCCTTCCTTCCCTTAGTCTAGCGCGACTGCCGAGGATACTCTGATTTTTTTTTTTCCTTTCATTTCTTTTTCTCCCCTCCTCCCTTTTTTTTCCCTTTTCCTTCTGTTATTCTTGGATAGCGCACGACTTTTTGGGTGTTTAATTACGCTATAGGAAGATGCGATAGCTAAGTACCTAGCAACGATAGTGTCGCGCTAACCGACCTAAGACTTTTTTTTTTTTTTGACGAACACCCCCAGGGGTGGAGATTTGCACCGACACGCAGGTGCCTGAGACAACCTCCCCATCTTTATAAGAGAGCTATGGCCTGAGTATAGTCCCGGGTTTTTGAGTTTTAGAAGGCGAAAGCCTCTTCTTCGTTCTCTCTCTCTTCTTTAATTTGCTGTTCGTTTTCCCTAGTTACTCATAATATGATACTAGCCTTATAGCCTTAGGAAAGTTTTCTTCCTTTTCTTTTGTTTTGAATTTCGCGTCTTGCGTCTTTCCCAGGCCCGCGCCTGTTTTGGGACACGAGTCCCTCAGTCAGCTGACACAGCACCAAGTTAGACACACACTGTTAACTGAATACACATAGAGACACCTTGAAAATACACAGACATACCCTGCATACACATAACCAGGCAGAGGTTAGAGAAAAGTTGCACCAGTGGTATGTCTTGAGTGTTGCAGCAGAGCGTGAGTGGGACTCCGGCCGTCTGACCGTGGCCTGGACCCTGGCCACGCATCATCTGGACCCGTCAACCTGGACATCCTGAAGATTCATCCCGCTTGACGAAGGGGGGTCTGTAACAACTATGGCCGATGGCCCAATCCACCCTCTAATTTTTTTTTTAAAGTTTGCTTCTCCTAAAGCAAATTCTCTGCAGTCGCATAAATATTCCACTGCCCAGACAGGATCCAGGCTTGGTTAGCTCTGCAGGTGGTCATCCAACCACCAACAAGGCTCTTTTGAAGCCGCTGACCAGGTGACAAAGGAATTTATGCGTCTGCCGAAGGAGTATATTCAAGCCCGTCTTCTTGGAGCCCGAACAAATGGCTCCAATGATTTGGAATACACAAATGACCGATCAAAGGAATGTTCATGACTTCTTATCAATCACAAAGGGTATTCTGGCGCCTCGCCCTTCCTGGAACGTCTAGATGGAGCAACAGCACCGCCAAGTGGTGAAACTTGGAACTATCCTTAGTGACAATTCACATAAGTAACCGCATTTTACACATTTATACCATGATAATTCTTGACAGACAACTGAACTACGAATGATTCATGTTATATCTTTGTGTGTATGAACATCCTATTTCATTTGTACTCCATAAAGAATGAAAGATAATCAATATCTCTCAGTTCAGTTAGAAGTTACCTCACAAGTTACTTTATGATGCATTAATTACGATGTGTGTTAAACGGGTTGTGTGGGAAAACTGATTTGCCAGACTGACCAAATTTAATGCCAAATTATTAATCTCTTTAATAATTTTTTTCTTAAAGTCTGCCCGAGCGAGCAGAAGGGTGTGCCACCACCCACTGAAGCCCCGCCCAAAGACTTTAAAAGGGCGAGGAGACCCTCGCTCCTCCTGCTCTTCCCTCTTCCTGCTCTCCCGCCTCTCCCCTCTGGCTTCCAAAACCTCTTCCAAAACTCTCTTGCACGACCTGCGAGTGTCCCAGCCTGCTCGAACTCTTTGTTCCAAGAAACTTTCCAACCACGTGGCCTTTCCTTTTCTGGCAGCAACCGTTGCCGAGAGCAGACACTCGCTCCACGCCACGCCAAAGCAGGTGCAAACTGCAACGCTGACTAAAGACTCTTTTGCTTTTTTTTTTTGTTTTTTTGTTTTTTTTTTGTTTGTTCCACCATCGGTGCTTGCCCGCCCGACTCCGCGGCCCCGGCGTACACTTGCAACGTATCGCCGGACTCAAGGTTGTGCACCGAAGCCGCACCTCACCTGCTATTCGGTGGCGCTCCGCCGCAGTGCCAACGCACCTCCAACGGCTGGCCTTCCCCGTACGCAGGCGCGTACTGACCGAGCTGCAACACCTGAACTCGGACAGCTGCCCGGCAGAACCAACCTCGCCGGGTCGCCGACCAATCAAGGGACGAGCCGCGCAATTACGTCAGGCCCCTGGAGCGGCTTCCCCGTGCTCACCTGTGGAATAAACCCTTTTTTTTTTTTTTTTTTTCTTGCCTTTTTGGAACGAACATTGACTATTTTTCCCCCTTTTGTTCAAGACCTTTCTGCTCATTCGACACAAACGATGCTCGTAAGTCTGCATTTGATTCCCAAATTGGTACCACTGCGTGCAACTTACGTTTGAAACATATCACAGATCTGGCAGGTCAAATTTCTCTTTTCCTTGTTTCCTCATTCATTCGCATTCCTTCCTTATTTTCATTCGCTTTATTTTGTTTCTTTTCTTCTGACGGTAGAATAGTTAGATAGGCAGTGTTTTGATTCTGTAGTGTAGCAATCGTGAATAAATGCATGTTTTATGAACTCTATTCCGCCTAAGTCATCTGTGTTTCCGAGTGGATTATTATTCTTTTGTTAGTACAACGAACCACTGAATATCGAGTGTGGCGACTTTAGATTACCAATGACTGATGAAAGAAGGATTTTGGTCGTTGTTTGCTCCTGTTAACCCAAAGCAAAACCAACGTGGTGCCCCAGAGGTTATCGAGGTAAATATAATTTACCTCTGTAACGTCCAGATTATTAATTCGTCCAAAAGACGACCCAATTATCGCTACAACTGGTAGCTTCAGATTAGCTCCACGAATTATCATCGGAACACTCTCGAACACGACAATTGCAGCTTGGTTTCTGAATGAAACCTTGTTTGGTCCAATAGAAAGATATTTTATCGGTCACAAGATCCACTCAACCCAATGGCCGTCTTTGTGCGTCAAAAGGTCCTCCCTTCCAAACCTCGTCGTCACTTGAGCCAGTAACAACGAAGTCTCTCGGCGATGGACGTTTTGAAAAGCCAATCAGATCCTCAAAACATCGACGTGCTCGTGGCCAGGGTAACACATTTGTTGAACACACATACCCTACGTGTAAACCCTCCAACATTATAAAGTCACATTTTTGGTTGCTGCAACGTGCCAAATGCGCACAATATTCACCCATTCTTATGGTCGTTTGAGTTAGCACTCAACTGTTTAACTATTTACATTCTACTTACTTACTTATTTATTATTACAGAATGTTTTTATAAAATAAAATACTGTTTTGTGCTATTTTTCTTGTTGAAAAACATGTTACCAAATATTTTAGTGTTTTTTTTGTTTGTTTTTTTTTTGCTTTTTTTGTTTTTGTTTTTTTTTGGATTTTCATTATTTCAGTTGAGAAAGTTAATTTGGGCTGCGGATATTTAATCAGAGGCGGGCATCGTCATTGACTAAAATTGATGAGTGATGGTAGTGCCCACATTTTGGCGTGTGCTTCAGCACTTTCAGCGAATGCTTGATAATGTGAATAATGTGATAATGCCTTGAAAAAATGCACAGACTGAGCACCAAGTGAAGCAGGATTACTTCTTTCGATCGCGGTGAGTACACACCGTCCTTCTCAATCCGTGTATTTTTGTGAGGCTTTACATTATCAAGCAATCGCTGAAAGTGCTGAAGCACACGCCAAAAGGTGGGCACTTCCATCACTCATCAATTCCAAACAATGACGATGCCCACCTCTCAATTATTCAACGAATTAAACTTAAAAGTAGTACAGACTGAAATGCACTTAAGCACAGAAGTAAAACTGAATTTTAATGTAACTTTTTTTTAAACCCTCACACTTAGCTTTCAATACACTTAAACTTATTAAAACAAACTTGTTATAAACTAGTATTCCTTGGTGTCTTTTCTTATGCAGTTCTCCAAATAATAAGCATGCTTGCTTCAAGCTGTTTTTGTCACTCCTAGTTGAAGTTTATTGGAAAACTGACTCACAATACAAAAGTGAATTAAACATTGCATATTTAAACATGTTCATCTAAACCGTATTTTATTATTATTATTATTATTATTATTATTATTATTATTATTATTATTATTATTATTATATCATTTTTTTTTCAAAGTGTGCTAGCTCACTGCTAACATATGACGTGAAACTCCATAGCTGGGCTTTATAGCAGCTTTCATACCTTCACACAATTATTAATGAAACACACATGGAATACTTTGTCTCGGCTCCGAAAAAGAATACGAATAAAATGTAATTGCACATCCATTACAGTCGGTGGCACTGGCGCGCTCATTGTCAGAGAATGCGCAAGAAGTACTAGCTCCTTTGTAGAGGTGTACTTATAACAATTTTATAGACAAATGATACTATGTATATGGTCGCAGCAGGGAGTTGGGGCACGCAAAATATTTTTTCCTTCCTGGTGGGGTGGAACAAAAAATAATTGAGAAGCACTCGACTATACTGAAGGCACACAACTTTGAATTCAGACTAATCTGTATACTATTTAAACACGATCGCTTAAAAAGAGGAGATATAATAGTCTAACAAATAATAGAACTGACCACTGTACACAAGCAAAGTACAGATTCTTGAAAAATGTATAAGTGTACAATTGCAAATCTAAAACACGTGGAGCTTTACATTTCTCATATCCACTGTCTGACCGGGCTGCACTCTTTATCTCCTCACTGCAGCAGTGTGTCTGTGTTCTGCTTTATTTCACCCTATTTACAACTTTGGTCTGCTCGCCCTCCAACCCTCCCAAATATGCAGAATGCAATACTCCCCCATGACACACACTCAGACTTGGGCTGTTGTTACCCCCGGGCTATCTGCAACATACAGACGTCGCAACTCCAGCAGTGAGCTCAGAGAGAAGTGTGTCCCTCCATCAAACTCACTGGAGCCGCACTGCGATTCTCAGTGGAATATCTGCTCGGCACCGCGATTCAAAGTCAGACTTGTAACGCAGATAAGAATTGAGAAAAAAAAAAAAAGGAGACACGATGAAAATTGCCACCAACAGAAGCCGCGTGCAGTAATGAAAGTATCAAAGTCACGGGCCTCCATTGTTCCCACTCGCCTTTGTGGCACAGTCTTTGCTCAATAAGCAACAGTCAACAAACAGAAGATGTAGAAAGAGGTTTTCATCTGCAGCAAGTCCAATATAAAAATGAAAATCCACACAGAAGGAGAAGAGCAGGGCTGCAGGGGGCGGGGGGGAACAATGTTTTGAGTCCTGGCTGGCAATTTTTTTATTGTTGAGGAGTTTTAGAAGCGTATGTAGAGAAATACGTTGAAGCCTGTGAAAATCCAGCCAGAGAACATTTGCAGTTGTCACTTATTGTCTCACTGATCCATCAGTGGCGAATACTCATTGTGTCATTTCCGAAAGATTCTCAACCGAAGCCGGCAAAATGCGATAGTGAGGTTTATTGTTGCACATAAAAATAAGTATCTCTAGATTATTTTCACACTACACTAACAAAGAATCAATCACCAAGGCTTAGTGAGTGAACGCGTAGAATTCTAATTGGCAAAAAGAAGCCAAGTTTAATCCAGATCCTGATGTTCTTCTGGGTCCAAGGGAATAAAATGTAATAATATCCCTTATAAGCACAGCAAATTACAACCTTATCTGAGCAGATGAAGCTTTTGAACATGCACAATTGGATTTCTCTGTTGAATTTAGATAGTTCCCAAATGTCTTGAGGAAACTCAGTTTGACATTATCGTTTCTAACCTTGCAAACACAGTGGGAAAAAAAATGAAAAATGTCATTCAAGTTGGGAAATGTTTAACATAGCTAAACAACAAATTGTTCATTTGACCAGACCATGCCTATAGCATATATTCAGTTTGCCAACACCCATTATAGAAATCTATGGATATTCAAATCAAAAGACAGGAAATAGCAGTTCATATAGCAACTGCTACTAACTCTGTAATAATGTATAGAATATTTCCACTGCACGCTTTGTACATATCCACACCCTTACTTGTTTTATGTTGTTTACGCCGCTCCCTTAATTACTCCACTGTGATGAATAAAGTTATGTGAATGTATCCTTCAGGTGATGACTGCAGTCGAGCAGGACTACCGTCTTCCCCCGCCCATGGACTGCCCCATGGTGCTGCACCAGCTCATGTTGGAGTGCTGGATGAAGGAACGCAACCTGAGGCCCAAGTTCTCGCGCATCGTCAACACGTTGGACAAGCTGCTGCGCAACGCCGGCAGCCTCAAAGTGGTGACAAGCACGTACTCAGGGTAAGTGGACAGCAACTTTTTGCTTCCTTACAAAGAAGTTTTTATTTTCTCAAAGGCTTATTCAATTCTAACACCATTTAAACATAATTAACCCATCATCTTGTTCATCCAAATTTGATCAATTTCATGTTTTCACAAATATATACTATTGCTCAGTCCCCAGGTGGTTATAGTATTTTTACCGGTACTTTAAATTATAGACTAATCTAAACTTTGAGAGCCATCAGTTTAAATGCTGGCGTAGGAATGGGAAAGAGATTTGTCATTGTTGCACCAGCTGTTTACGGGCGTTTATAGACTGAACTGTCCGCAAATTAGCTAATCGTTATCCGTCCTCATTTAGACTTCAACAGCAGGTAGTCATCAGATACACACATTATAGATTTATTGATTCCCATGTTTTGCAAGTTGATATTTTTAATTGGTGGCAAATAACACTTTCAGGCCTGTTTGATAGACATACTCTGGGTTTTCCAACCTTTATTGAACCATTGCATTTGACTTATCACAGTAGCAGATACAGCAAACACACACTAGTTAGTGGAACACACTTTGTGCAGGCACCAGGGGATGGTCTTGAACTGGGTCCCCACACTGGCAGGTGACAATTTTAACCATTTGGCCATGGCTGCCCATCAGAGAAGTGTCACGGCACACCACCGAAAAAAAAAAATGCAGAAAGGTTACAGAGCATACTGAAATAATGTTGATTTTGTCTCAATTTATTATAATTTACAGACTACAAGCTGCTACTTTTTCCCCAAGCTTTGAACTCTGCGGCTTTAAATGTGACACGGCTAATTTATGGATTCTAGCAAATGAGCTTCATGTCGCCAGTATATTTACCGATACTCTCTTCATATCTGACCAATGAAAATTCTGGGCACGTTGAAATGGACTAATGATACTGCCTGAGATTGCGCTCAGACTGAATCTTCATACAATGAAATTAAATACAGTTACGTTACAACAACAGTTACAAGAGACATTAAAAAACAATGACCAATGGAGGGTGACAGAACAGGAAGCCTGACGGTTCACCCAAAACAGCACCCAGGTTCTCAGATGGAAAACAAAAGACATAAGGAAGCAGAAGGGGGGGAGTCCTAGAATATGCTCCTAAGGAGGAGTACATTGGGGGGGAAAAAACCTCAGCAAACAGGCACATACAGCCATATGTATACATAACAAGTAATGACGCAAATACTATGGGGTGGGGGGTATTGGGTTGAGGGCATTACAGCTCAGAGACACTTAGGCATTGATCGCCATAGGTAGGTTTGAATTCAAAGGTCAGATTTTATGTACATTTCATGTATGTATATGGCCATAAAAAAATATTATTCTCCCTCTGAACTAAATCAGAGTTGAAAGGCGTTTTGTCACTAGCAATATGGCATGACTCCTTCTTGTGACTGACTCAGTCAGCCCTTAGATAATTGCTATAATAATTTTATTTATGGCATTTCAAAAATGGTAACACAGGTGGAAATATTCTCCCTGCCGCTTCCCATTTTTTGTAATTTGCACCTGCCTATCAAACACCGCAGTAAATCAGCCATCGCGATTCGTCACAGGTTTAATCAATCACATTGTGTGTTCCAAATTATCTTATTTGCATGTGCTCCTCTCAAAACGCATAAAATGAACTCTGCAGCATTTTGGCAGACGCGGTCCTGGATACAGTCGGTTAATGGATCAGCTTTCACATCTGTGAGCATGAGCAACCACGTGTGCGACCATTTGTGCCTGGCAAATCTTAAGTAAATCAGACCCTGAGTGAGTAAATTTGTGAGTTAAGCTCAAACAAGCTCATCATTTTTTCAGTATATACAGTACATATGCTATACTTTTTTTTTTTTTTTTTTTGGTACAATGTTGGAGTTGTACTAAAGTGAAAGGATTCTGTGAACACACAGCTTTGAGCCTGCTGCCTGCTGTGCACCAACTCAGTAGGGGTGACTGCAGAGTGAAGGGAGCCTTTTTCGCTCTTAGATGGGTGTGAAATCCGACTGTGTGTTTTTGTCACGTGACTGCCCGCCCAAGTCAAAGAATCAGGTTTAATGATGAGCATTTCCTTCCAAGCTATGTCTCTCCAATAAAGAATTATTTGATACATACAGTATCGCCATATATTTTAAAGTGAAATAATTCAATTCAATTTGATCTGATGCACCCACCTCGTTTAAATCAAGACCGGTTTTCCTATTCAAATCGTTTTTGTTTTTTTGTTTTTGTTTTTGTTACACTCCTAAAAGATACCATAACAAAGTCTTTGTACTTTACTGATTATAATCATGTAATGCTTTGGATTTTTTGAAACCCTCCAACCAGAAGCCGAGCTCCGCAAAGAAAAACAGAAGGATGATGCAATACGTGCTCTTTCACCCCATGTGAAATTGTGCCCTCTATTGTATATGACAGCTGTGACGCGGAGGATGAAGCCTCTTTCACATACAGTAGAGCGATGTCTCTGCCCCCAGGGGTTGTTGGAATAAGATGTCTTGGTCGAGACAAATATGGCGGGCTTACAAAGAGGCAAATGAGATTCCTTCTTGTAGGGTTTGTCTGCTTTCAAGCTTGTTTTGAGCGAAGTCCTCGCTCTCTCCGAGCTGGAAGGCTTTTGATGCCAGACAGTTGTGTACATCTGCCACTGATACTTCTCTGTGAAGCTAACTTATTCATAGGCACTGGTGCGCCTGGTGATCATTTGTTCTTCCAGCGTCGAGCGCAACGATGTGACTGTTCCAGCAAGTCTGAACTGTGTTTGTACAGAATGTATTGAGCTCTGGTTGCTCTCCGTTGGTGTAGATGCGGCATCCGCCGCTATCCCGATGTCTTGTCCCCGTTGTATCGCGGTTCATCAACACAAACACACGCTACGTCACAGATTGTTTTGTCGAACATATCTATTCGTCACAGGAATCCCTGTATACGATATAATATCACTGTTTTTTAATTTACAATGTCTTTTAAAAAGGGGTGTTTTTTTAAAGCGTACATTTACACCTATTTAAAATTCTGATACTCGTCTATAAATCACTAAATGGTTTAGGTCCTGTAATGTTCATTGAATATGTAAGGGTCTGCAGACACGGGCTAATTAGCGGAGCCCAGAGTTCAAACTTCACAGCAAACATGGTGACTCAGCATTTAGCTGGTATGCTGTCAGCCCCGAGTGTAAATGTCTTCAAATCCAGGTTAAAATATATGCCCTTCCATTCCCAAGCGAAGCAGAGAAAATAAAAGTAGCGTACAGAAATTGCTAAAAGAACATACATTGACAATGTTAAAACACACTAATAGAAAACTAAAAACATTTAAGAGTATAAAAATAACCGTAGTTTTCTAAAATAATTAAAAGTTGGAAAAACATGACTTAAAAAGGTTTGGAAGTCGTTAATCAAAGGTATAGGAAAAAAGCATTAACCTGGATAAGCATTTACACTCGGGGCTGACTTTACATCTGTTGTGCAGCGTAACAGCTAAATGCAGCTTCACCATGTTTAGTTTAAACTCCTGCTTCCACTAATTGACCCAAGTCTGCTGATCTCAGAGCCCTTCTTGGTTTATATTCAATCAGCATTTTTTTTAAATGGATTCAGGCCCCAAACTATTGGGTCAGCCATTTAGCCACGTGTTGTTAACTGAAAATGACATCCCAGTCCCTCAGGGGCTCAGGGAATTACCAATCACAGCTCACCTGGTTTGTGGGTTTGGTCATGTGGCGTTCACAAGCTGAGCCCTTAGACACTGTGATGTCATTTTCAGTTGACAGCAATTACACAGCAAAATTTCTGGTGTTAGATTAACACTGAGTAGTGTTAAATCTAACACTAGAAAAGTGTTTATTTGTGTCCCCACTAATGAGTGTCAATCTGACACTTTTCAAAGTGTTACTTTTTTGACACATAACGAGCATTACTCCAACACCGTATACTGTTGACCGTCTACACTGGTAAACACTGAGTAGTGTTGAAAGTACTCTCCACTAGTGACAGTGTTAAAAATTTAACTCAAACTCACACTTCACTCTGGTAACAGGTACTTCATTTATATAGCGTGTTTCCTCCTTACAAGGCCCTCAAAGCACTTTTGACTACTGATGACACGACATCAGGAGAAACTTGGGGGTTTAGTATGTTGCTCATTGTTACTCTGGCCTGGGATCAAACCCACGCTCTCAGGGTCAGGAAACGACCATTCTACCACTGATCCACACTGCCCAACAACAACAATAACTGGATGTATCGCTATTGAAATGCCGACTGCACGCTGTAAACTTGGAAAGCTTGTCCTTCACTGGAGATGAGCGTGTGGTCAATTTAACACTCACGGTAGTGCTGATTAGGTTACACTTAGCTTAGGCCCCAACGCTTGAGGAAATTTACTCTCACAGTATTTTATTTAGTTTTTTATCCTAACAGTGTCAGAATAACACTGTTTACACCAGATTTCATCGACCACTGGAAATTTAACACTGACAGATTTGCTGTGGTGTAAAATGACCCTGAGATGGATAAAAATGGATCTTCTGCTTAATTTGAATTCGGCAAATGCAATATTTTTCAGTATACTGTGTTTAGACTAGTAGGGTAGCATAAACATATTAGTGTCCACTGTCCAGAACATTTTTGACCTGACTTCCCCTTTGCCCCTTATTTTAAATGACGTAAAGCACCTTGTGTATGAAATGCGCTATACAAATAAAGCTGCCTTGCCTTTCCCTCTCGCTGATATCTGGAACATGCAACTGTGTCGTGAAAAAGCACTCGTCACCTGGCTCTGTAATGCTATCCCGCTTCCGATGGGCACAAAAGGTAAGAATGACACATCACATATCTAGGTAGTGTGCCAGCTCCTTGGCTCACAGTTTCACTCGAGCACCGCAGCCTCCAAGGGCAAGCGGTTTGCCAGGATTTGGGCTCAGTGAAGCTAATTGTGTGTGGAAATGTAATGGCTGACCTCGGTTTAATTCCCCCAATACTTGGCGAGATGCTGGAATGTCGTTGATAGGACAGACAGACAGCAGCCAGGGCTGCTGATGTGGAAAAGCAGGCTGTGATGAAGTGTGAGTAATAAGGGAGATTGAGGAGAAGCTAAAAAAGAGGAATGTGTTTAATTAGCTTGCTAATGAGCTTTTTAATGCATCAGGGAGAGTGCGCGCCCAGTGCCGTCTTGGGGCAACAGGAGAGAAGAGTGTGTGAGACGAGCGTGTACGCATGTTATGCTACATGTCACTGTGTGCTGATGACATGCCAATGATTAATTTATGGCCTCATCTGTATGCAACAGCAAGAGATAGTGGGAAGAAAGAAGAGGAGGAGAAGAACGTATTGTGTTGTCAGAGCGTGATTATAACGATGGTCGGCAAGATACCGTCTCGAGGGAGAGGATATGGAAAGCAGCGCTATCTGGAAGGCGTCTTCTAGCCCACCGGTTCTCAAACGGTGGTCCCCAGACATATCTTGATGCTTCGCAAAATACATTTCCAATACATTATCTTCCTATAATCACCATTAGGTGGAATCCACATATCTCCAAATTTCTACTTCTCAAAAATAAATTATTGCTTGAGTTACCAAACAAAGCATCTTAAACGAAGCAATTGCTAAAAAATTGCTAATTTATAACGCTGTCAATGATTTCAATGGTAGGATGCGTCACCAGCACATTTCCAATGCCAGCCATCCACATAAAAGTCTGCACATATGCCCCCTGACCAGACAAAAAGCCTTGAATACTTCTCAAAAGCAAATAACTGTGGTTGCATCATCTTATTAAATCTCTTAGATCCATGAGTCATACAATAAATAAAACAACTAAGCGGTGCAATAGGTGAAAATGAATCTGCATGCACTTACCTTTGTGGCACTTTGTTTTTAACAATGTATTTAACCTAACTATTTTCCTAGCTATTGTCTAAAACACATGCAGACTTTCAATCTTGAGGCGGTATAATGTTGCACGACTCCCGCAGAGTAAGGGAAGAGGCGGCGTTTTACAACACATCCCAAAACAGTTGTATGTTGAAGCATTAGTGGTGCACAAAAGATGATGTGGGGACAGACCAATTGTATCAATTTATAATAACTAGGGATGGGCGAGTACCGATACCAGGTATCGGTATCGGGCAGATACCAGCGTTTTTTCAAGTACTCATGACGCAGACAAGTACAAGCGACCGATGGCAGAGGGGGAAGACGTTAAGTGAGTCCTCCTTGCCTGTAAATGGTGCTAGCTTGCAGCAGTTTTTCACCAAAATTTCACCGGTTTGGAAATACTTCCAAATTGTGAATCTTAAACTAAAAGAGCATTTTTGTGTTTTATTTTGAGCGTTAAGACTATTGAAGAGTGACTGTGCTGTTTTTTTGTTTTTGTCAAAATTAAAGGAAATACATTTGTTTAAAAATATCTTTTAGTGATTTTTTTTTTATTTGTCAAAATGTACTACTGGTATCGGCAGCTGGTATCGGTATCGGTGAGTACGAGAATCTGAGTATCGGTATCGGTATCGGTCTGAAAAAAAGTGGTATCGAACATCCCTAATAATAACCTCGCAAACTGACCAGAATTGGACAAATGAGGTTTCCTCGCAACATCAATGATTGGTGCACCAATAAAACCAACACATTGAACTAACCACTGCTCTCTACTTTAGCTTTGGGACAATTAGGAGCTTCTGATATGATTGTGTCAAGTCATCTTTATTTATTTAGCGCTTTCAAACAGCCTTAGTATCATGTAAATCTGACATCCTTGCAGCTCCTTTCTCATGTAGAACTCTTTGATGCACTTTCAGCCTTTATTGAACAGTAATTGTTCATTTATTTTTGCCAGTGATGACAATTAATTACTCTTTCACAACCACCACACATCATCACGATTTGAGGATATAAACCTTTTTGTGACATTGTGATTTTTTTTTTCTAATCTAAAATAAGTGCCTTGTCTCAATAAAGGTTTCAATATACAGTATTACACTATCAAATTGTATGAAACTCCACTGAGCAGGTGCTGAAAATTAGGATAGTAAGTGTCAAATGATTTGGGACCTTCACAGCAGAAACACCAATAAACGTCTACTGAATGTACCAGTTGGTGGAAATGTGGCAATAAGGTGATGCGTCATTTGACCCACTACTGACTATGTGCGACTTGTACCGGCAGGGACCTGCTGAGGCTCGGAGGAACTCTGCCGGGACACAACAGGAAAAGTCCGGACAGCAGTGAAGAAATTGTGCGGCAACAAATGAGCCAAACTCTCCCCATCAGAGTGTGAGCAATCTCGAGGAGACGGAAAGCCCAAAATAAACTACCTAGAAAACTCTGATGTGAAGAGCCCTATGTAAAATAAAGAAGATAAGAAGAGGGACGCTCCCGCTGCACAGAACGGACCACTCGGATTACTTTGTGCGAGCTCTCAGAGACTTTGTGTTAAAAGAGAATGTTCCATTGCGTTCTGTGTGTGTGCGTGTGTGTGGTCATCATTTGTGGTTTTGTGACTGTTGACATAAAGCCAAACTTTTTATGGGCCCTCTCAGGTTGTGTTTGCATGTCTGCATGTGTTTTCTGCTGGTTGGGAGCCAGTTGGGCTTCTCCTCGAGAGGGAAGTGCACACAAACTCGGATGAGGGTCTCGAAGGATCCGACAGTGCCAAGATTTAAAGACAGCTAGTAGATGTCTTTTTTTTTTTTTTTTTAAGTTGTTCTTCAATGTATTAATTGGCAATCATGAAAAAAGGGGGGGGGGAAAGTGACTCATTATTTTGTTACAAAGACTGAGCACTGTGTACAACTGAATTGTGGCGACATAGCATTACTTCCATGCATTTCTACCACTACAGCATGAAGTTAGCTAGCGAGCTAACCAACCAACCTACATTCCGAAAATGCATCTTCCATGGACGTCACCCTTTGTAGAACAGCTCAGTGTTGCTATTTAAAGTCTAGGCGATGACGCTGCGGACGACGACAAGTGAAGCCCCAGGAGCCTGTAAGTTTATGAGCTAGCTAGTGGCTAGCTCCAGTTGTCACGGTGTGGGACATCCTGTATTCCAGCCACCGAAGGCTTTGAGTAGATATAACATATTTTTGCTGCTCAAACAGATAGGGATGAATAGGTATATATATTAAAAAATTAAATAAAAATGCCAGGTAAAGTTTGCGTGAGCAGGCTTGACTTTTCATGTTTTTGAAGCATCATACTATACTTGCCGATTTTTGTAGTCATTTAAATTTGGCAGGGTCCGTTAAAAACACTCTTGTCTGTGGTGTGTCAAATTTAGAAGGCATTTATTTGCACTTTAGAGGGACTTTATCAGTTTTGTTGGCTTTTTAGCCGTTACCATCAATCCAGACCATGATTTAGCAGCGACAATATACACAGACAGGATAGGACTAGCGTCACAAAAGATACTGTATTTCAACTACAAACTATGAATGTTCACCTCCAAAATAATCCCCATGAAATCTTCTGCATTTAACCAGTATTCTCTTCCACGCCTTCATGCGCTCCTGGAAGGATTCTTTCAGGATCCTGCCGCAGCTTCATCGCCACGGCCATCTTATGTCAGCCAAGTCTCCAAATGGGGAACCCTTAATGACCTCATTGAGCTTGGAAAAGAGGAATGATATTGCTCGGATCTCGTCTGGGGAAACTCAGAGTTTGTCATTTGGGTTTGAAATACAGTGTTTTTGACACCAGCCCTGGAAATTATCTGACACACCTCGTTTTATAGCATGAACATTTCTGTATTTTTAAGAGAAACAAAGCACAAATTAGCATATATGTTCATTCTTCCTTTAACCATTGTGAAATGTATGTACACGAGAAACTTTATATATATATTCATTGGACTGACTGTGGTGGCTAACAAGTGAGTGTATCTTTACAAACACACTTATCAAACGTCCGTGCCACATAAACGCAAACAATGGCATGTTTTAATTTTCATACTTCTATTTAATCTCATCCTACATTTGAATTATGGAAAATCTTTTTTTCTTCATTTTTCGTGTTGGACTAAAAAGCAAATAACAAAATAATGAGATACCTTTTGAGGTTTTTTTTTTTTTTAATGTTCGATTGCCAACAGAAAAATGATACACTGTTTCTTTCTTCTTCTTTTTTGTCTGTTCTCTCTTTTCCTTTTCTCTTTTCTTTTTTAAATTGAGGGGGAACACTTTACAAGTAAATCCGCTTCCTCCTATACTCTGTCTTCCACACATGTACTGGGAGAAATCCGTGTCCTAATTGTGTAAAAAGCATCCAAGTCTTCACGTGGCCTCACCTCACAGAGGGAGGACTGCAACTGACACTGTGCTGGACACGTCCATCACGTGCATGCCAAAGTGGAACCTTCCACGTTATATGTTGCTTTGGTGGCATTTGCTCTGGACTTTAACGTCCGTGTTTTCTTATTTGAAACATATACGCATTGTTTTGAATGCTAACTTATGACCGATGAGGTATTTGTGCTTTTTTTACTGGGGGCTCAATGTTTTTTTGTTTTTTTTATTACAATGCTTGTGTGTGTATGTGTGAGGTTTTTTTTTTGTTTCTTCCAGTGATTAGACCAGAATGAATGAGTACACCTTTGAAAGGACAAAATGGAGACATTTCTGCTATTCAGCTTTGTATTTTATTTTTTTGCATTTTAATGAGCGACGCCTGTGAATTGTAGATCTTACTTTGGCAAACGTGTCACTGTTTTTAAAAGGTCACCAAACAGATGAAAGCGGTATGACCTTAATATTGAACTGACCTACAAAACGAGGATTGAACGTCGACTGCTCATTGGTCCATTTCTCCTGACCACTGGCCAGTGCAGTTCATATTTAAATAGATGACTGCCTGTATATAAATACAGTAACTCTTTAGATCAATCAGCATTTTACTGCTTTCTGACCTGACTTTGGCCTCTGTGTGACCTTTGTTTACATGCTTGTTTGTTTGTTGTTGAGGAGCAAACAATGGCAAAAATTTAAGTGTAACGGTCATTACATATCTGAGCGTATATGTCACAATGAAAGAAGAACATGTGTCTGTAAGGGCAGACATTTTCCTGTGCAATTCAAGGTGTAGTAGATACTGTATATCAAAAAAATAAAAATAAATAAAAAAGCCAGAAAACTAGACGAAAAATCTGCATTTCTCCTTCAATATTTTTACGATAATCATATGCAAATAAATTATTAAACAGATCTCTGGTATTCTCTTTGATTTCCCAGCATGTTCACCAGGCTGCAGTTGCAGGTCTCATCCGGCCGAGGGATGAAAAGAAGGAATAGCAAATATGTTTTACCTCCGCAGTTGGAATATCACAGCAGCTTGGGATGGCTTCATTAGGTTTTTGAGATTATTTAAAATGAAACTTGCAATCCGTGCTGCTTGCCAAACAATGACATCACGTGACTGAACTGGAAGATTTTTTTTTTCTAGTGTTTGTTACTGGAGAAGCTTCAAGGAGACAAAGTTAATGTGGCTGTCGCTGTTGTTCTGCTTTAATCCGTCAGCCAGGATGCAAAGCTCGGAGCAGGTGAGCCAAGCTGTCACCTCTGGTTTTTATCGACTGGGAAGAGGCTCATCTGTCAGTGCCGATGTGTGTATTTACTGGGGGTGGTAGGGTGGGTCTTGCCTAATCATCTCTGACTGCTCATACAGCAGCCTCCTTTTAATCAGCCCTATACAAATAGGGACAGCGGGTCTTGTGTTCTTCTCGTGCTGGATAAATAGTTGGACTGCTCTCATGGGACGCATACACTGCACAACAACCACATCAGCATCCAGGTGCGTGTTGGCCATAAGGTCAATTGGTCGCACATCGGCTGCAATGTAACAATGTTTTTGAGTGCATGGCCACCGCCTCCCGTCGACGAAAATTCTTCGGGCAAAAGCTGAGCAAGCCAACGTCGAGTTCACACTAAATTTAAAGGATGCCCAGTCAAATCATTTTATCGTTCATTCATTCATTCATTCATTCAACTCTTTACTTGCAAGTACGGGAAGTCATCAAGTTATGGTTGAGTTCCATTCCTACGCTGGCGATGTAACCCAAATTTTGACTTAAGTCGGATTTCACCGTTAAAATCGATATTTACATCAAAATACTTTGCACATAATTTAAAAGAAAAAAATATTTGCGCAGACTGGATGAACCAATATTGTTTTTCCGCACAAACATTAATTGCTGATGAATGGCAGAGCGGACCTAATGGAGACTTTAAACACGCAAACGTGACACGTCTGATGGCGAGCCGACCTGCTCGATGGACGTCCGTTGCTGGAGGTAACAACAACACAACTTTAAATTACTTTAAAAAAATGGCATGTTTATTGTGGGAGAGTAACAAAAAGAAGGTGCTACGGACGAGGCACGGGAGCCGTAAAGTCAAAACGACATAGGTCGCGTACAACGTAACTCGATGACTTCTGTAATCAAGTAAGTCAAGTTGGACAATCTTGCTCACTCACAACTAGAGATGTGAATTGGTCAGAATTTTTCTGATTCCATTACCTACGTTTGGGCTTTGAATACTTGTCGACATGAGAGGGGGTGTACTACGGCAGCTGGCATGCTACAAAATGTATATAGCGAGGACGTTGGAGATGACACGCCCTGATGCATATCAATTTGTGCCTGGTGTGAACCAGGGGTGCGGGGAACTCCCAAAGTTCCCGATGGCCACCATGCTCCTGGTGGTATGAATCTGAAACGAAATTCTCATTGGGTGAGGGAAGAAATAAGACGTGTTTAATACACTATCTTCATCTTTGGACAGAAGACAAAACATATCCAGTATGCACAAATAATCTGTTATTTATCCTTAAGGGGAAAAAAAAAGAAAAGTAGATGAATAATTTCTCAAACTATTGTCAAGCTTTATGCAGTTTAGAAGGCCTGGGCTGATCCAACACAATACCTTATGAGATGGCAGTGTATACACACGTAGAGACTAACCCAAATAATGCAAAATGTATTCAAACCTCAGTGAAGACATTTTTTGTTTGAAATGTTTATTTCAAATATATCAACATTATTTCAATACATAAATAAAATGACAATAATCAAGAAGAAAAGAAAATCAAAGAAAACAGACAAACAATCGTATATTTCGAAAAGGAGTGAGAAGAAGTAAAACTTATTTACTCCCACCTCTTTTCCTTAGAACACATAAATTAATACATGTAAACACACACCCATAACCCAATTTACCACATAAACAGTTCCACCTTTAAATCTACTGCTTTAACCTATTTACATCATAAAACATCCAAAAAGAAAACCATAAAACTAACCAAAACAAAGAAGGAAATAGCAAACAAACAAGCAGCAAATAAACAGCAAACAAACAAGCAAACCAACAAATAGTAACCTAAATAAATAAATAAATAAATTGTTCTAGCACACCTAATAAGTGACCCCTCCTCCCGCATCCTTATATTTCTTAAAAATCCTATTTATATAGTATTTTAAATTGTCTCTTATTTGTACAACTCTTCAACTCCCCACTAAATCCCTTCAGTTACCTAACCCCGCATACTGATCGACAAGAACTCTTTCTTGTTGTACGAAACCTAGGTTCTTTAAAGTCACAATGTCTCCGTAGATTGTAACCATCATTGGAGTTCTTATTAAACAACTGTTGAATATTCTGTTAGTAAATTATATTTTGCTTTAAACGTTATTTGCGCTGTTTGATAACAGTATCAACTTAAGTAATTGAGACTTTAGAAATAATATGTTTGTGTGATCCTGATAGCCAGCTTTGTGAATAATCCGTAATGCTCTTTTCTGTAGAATATTTATTGAATGTAGTGAGGTTTTGTAATTATTGCCCCAAACTTCAGCACAGTACTGCAAATAAGGAGAGACTAACGAACAGTACAGTGTGTGGAGGGATTTACTGTCTAACCCTCTTCGCTTTATTTATTATTGCAATGTTTCTCGAAATGTTACTCTGTATATATTTAATATGTAGTTTCCAGCTAATTTTATCATCAATAACATTCAGACATCATGAGAGTTATATAAGTTACCCTTGGCCTCGACAATTACAAGAGGAGTGCAAATATGGTAGCCTCACAAGCCAGATTGATTGAATTGTGATTCACTCAAGGGAGTTCTTCACATTATCAATCTGGTACTTCACTCGGCAGATCTGTTCAGGAAAGGAGGGACTTGCTGTACAATACTTCAAGCTGATTGGACAATGCGGCATCCTTGCACATTTGTTTTGACCAATCAACGGATGAAAACGTCATCTTCCCTCTCGTCTTGGGGGGGAGAGACGAACATCTTTACCAGATAAAAATGCACAGTGCCGCTTGTTCAACTTTAACAAGCAAACGGTGAGTAGGCCTAATTCTGCGAGAACAGAATTAATTGCAGTGTCCATTCGTCTGTTAGGTTTGTTTGTTTCCCCATGGGCGCTCAATGGTCTCGTCCCTAAACAACACCTGATTGGACCAACCTAAAAAAAAGGTCGGCTGCAAAGGTATCAGCGGGAGTGTTACACGATGTATTCTCCGGAGTTTGTGAATTCACAAATACTGCGAGAATTCAGCTTGCTGGCAAGGTTACAAAAATGATGGCCATTAGCCTATATCCCACTCAGGGGCGAATGTTTTGGGGAAGGTTGCAAATGTGTGCTCGTGATTCGTTCGACGTTCACAAACGTTCACCAGGACCTAGAGTTTTAATGTTTTTTCTTGTCGCAAGTCAAATTTTCTTTGAGAAACAAGAAAACCCATTAAGACTGCTTAGAGAACCATTAACTCTTTGAAAAAAAATACATTTTATAACGATTAGTAAAATCACGATGTATGCCGCCATAAACGTTATATGATGTCAACTACGTTTTTGTTTTTGTTTTGTTTTTTGTTTTTTTTAATCAATGGGCAGTGCAACGTCTAACTGCACTGCCTGGTGCGCTGCCTGGTCAATGGGTTGTGGAATTAAAAACACTCACTAACTATGGCCAGCAGATGGCAGCATTATATATCTCTTTTCAATGGGCTGCAGGTGTATGAAATTACAATGAAATCTGATGAAAATTGATGAAATAAAACGTTTTCAAGGATGACGGAAATGATCAAAGCATTTGTCATATTAGAATTATTTATTTATTTATTTTTTATTTTTATTTTTATTTTTTTTGATAACGTGTGGCAGTAAAAAGAGTTAAAACTGTTTCGAGAATGTTTAGGAAACGTTACGACCATGAGCTAACCCTGGCGTAAAATCAACATTCGCTATTGTTGCATACATTTGCCCATGAGTAGGAAACAGGTTTTAGGGTGACCGTCATACCAGAACAAGAACTACATAATGATGGCCTGCAGTAAGGATTAAAGGGAATGTCCAAACTTTGTGCATTTCAAATCTAATCAGAATATACACTGATTTCACACATCATGCTCACACCACCATGGCACCGTGCCGTGCACCTGTCCCTTATTTCAGGATGAGAAAGTTGGCAACCCTACCCGCGACCCTTGTGAGGAGTAAGCAGTTAAGAAAATGGATGGCTAGATAATAGACGGAAGCAGTAACCTCATACTAAACCTCAAAGAAACCACAATTTGCCTCTTTACCTAAAAAAAGACAGGTGCAAAAAAAAAAAAAAAAAAAAAAAGAAATGTAAAAGAGGAGCGTGACTCATCAAAGTTCCTTTTTCCATGGAGACTTTTCTTTCTTACAGGTTTATCCATTCTCTCTTCCTAACCGACCGGAGGACACTACACATTATTATTATTATTATTATTATTATTATTATTATTATTATTATTATTATTATTATTGTTATTATTATTATTTTCTAGCCACTTCCGTAGTATAAGCCGCTACAACAAATGCACGTGACGATGCCTGATGCCTGTGATTGGCTGACAGGTGCCGTGCTTCGTGACATTGCCGTTTTAGCTGATCTAGGACCTGTAGAGTGCTGTGTTAAGCGCTGATTGCAAAACTTGCCAGCAAGCTACATTCTCGCAGTATTTGTACATAAATAGTACGAGAATACATCTTGAATAGAGAATATCTCTCTCTCTCTCTCTCTCTCTGTCTCTCTCTGTCTCTGTCTGTCTGTCTGTCTGTCTGTCTCTCTCTCTCTCTCTCTCTCTCTCTCTCGTTCATAACGTCACACCCAGCGACTCGTTTTATTGGCTACGAAACTTCCTTGTCTCTTGTCAACCTACGGGAGCAGCCATGGTCCAAAAATGGCAAAGATGCTGTTTGATGCATTTCGTGTAAGAATTGAGAATTATTTTACGGGACTTTTGAGGTCCGGTAAGGAACATAACAATTTAGCCCAAAAATACGGGGCGTTCCGGGTAATACGGGACAGTTGGCAACCCTAGAGGCGGGGGTGCTGGAGCCTATCCCAGCTGGCTTCGGGCAGTAGGTGGGGTACACCCTTAACTGGTTGCCAGCCAATCGCAGAGCACACAGAGACTAAAAAAATGGTGAGTGAGTTACTCATGGACTTCTGTGGTGCCTTGTTATGTCGACGTATTTCAGGAGGGCGTTGCTCATTATAGTTAAATAAAAATGGCGCTTAGTTGACATTATCATTATACCTACAAAATACCCCAGTTTTTTGTGTTGCTCGTACCATTCATTGTTGTTACCCTTGTTGTTTGTGCTGCTAGTACAGGTACATGGAAATACAAAGTGGATTTGCGTTTGTTGTTGTTGAAGCCTTTTGATTAATCAGCCGCTGAACAAACACCCCCCCACCCCCACTCCACCAAGGGCTGCCGGTCAGCGAAAGTTGTGGACTCGTATGAACCGGTCCGTGGTGGAAAAATGTTTGGGGACCACTGCCCTAAAGGAGTATGTGTAGTGCAGGAAACCGACTACCTTGGTGGCCCTTAGACAAGAAATATCAAAGTGTTTGAGCTGACATAAATGTCTGATTCTGAGGAAGTCTTACTTAGAACTGAGCCCAGTTGAACACCATGGTGTATTTCTTGTTTGCGCGGTATTTTCCGTTGTGTCTGAGATCTGACGCCACGATTAAACATTAAAGTTATGTGTCCTGTCTACCATTAAACATTTGAAGTGTCTGGCTCAGTGCTCACCAGAGAAAACATTCCCTCGGTCTCAGCAGAAACGGCTTTGTAATATTTCTCGCCGCCACATCCGAGAGATGATGCAAAACGGCTGCAAAAAGGAAACGTCTCATTAAGGTAGTGCCGATCGCACAGATTTTAATGAGCATGCTGGGAGGACAGAAGACTTGAGAGGATGACGGGATGGCGGCGGCGAGACAGACACTTTTGGAGTTCAGTGACCTGCCAGTTTCTAGTTCGTGGCCAAAAGCCGACTGTATGTCGCCACTGGAGATTAATGCTGGATTAACAGCAGCAGCTCAGTTGCCTGCAAACCAAAGCCGAGACAAAATACACCGCAAATTCACGAGCGTATGTACACAATGCACACATTTGTGTTGCCCCCACTAACTCACACAAATCTGCTGGTAGTGATTTGTCAGATTTAGCTTGGCTTCCTGAATGTAGTCACATCAAAACACTCGTTCGCTACCCTGTCCAAAGCAAGTTTAATGCCTCCAATTACAAGGGGTCTGCAAGCAGGCAGATTGGGAGCGAGGAGGGGCTTGGCATCAGAATTTGCAACGCATCAGGGTCTTTTAACCGAGTCGTGATTTGCTGCTGCCTGCGCTAAAGCCGCCTGTGCCATCTCATCAATGGAAAACTACCCTCCTTAAGGATGAAGCGTGAGCAGCCAAAGCCAGAAACTGTGAGCTGAGACAAAAATATCAGGCTTTGAACCATCCGCTACACTTTTGTGAAGGAATTTTTGCATCTTGAAATGGGAAGAACAAACGGAAATCAAAGTCTTTTCAGCAACAATTTATATGTAAAACTGCTGGGAAGGTGGCAAAGGGAGCAAATAGGGCATACGGAGAAAAAGCTACAGAATGATGAGACTGAACATGTGAGGGTGATGAAAATATATGAAAGCCTTTTTTTTTTTTAAATTAGAATCTTCAATGCTTTGACCTTGAATGCTGTGCAATTTCCATTGATTTCTTATAAGTGCTGACTACAGTCTCCAACTGATTCATTTTCTTTACAGTAGGATCTCGCTTTTCGTATGATTCACTTTTTGACAAATTTTCCCATCAAATTTTTGTCTCACTTTCCATACATCTTCTCTGTCAAACGTGAGTCTCAGTCCATTTTATTTTAAAGGCCTAACTTTTGATATGTTGCTCCAACTTGCCAGCATGTTGCCGAGCAGACCGGGAGTGTTGTTGCTTTGAGTTTTTACTAAAAACGTGTTAATGAAATACGCCTTGCTGCCTGTTGGACCCCTTCATACACAATAAACTAAAACTCAAGTGTCAGCCATTTGATAGATGTAAACAGTTCCAATGGTGGTGGCAAAGCTTTTGTCTAAATTATGCTCCAACATAATTCTTCATTATCAAATAATTGTGCAGTCAATAGGTGAGTTTTTCAGTGAATAACAATATATATTTATTTATTTATTTATTTTTTTTAAATCTGTGAACATGGTGGGCAGTCAATGTTTTATGGATACAGTGATTTCTCCCTCCCCCGATATGGGAGTTCAACATCAGTTTAACTCTTATGTTAAATCTACAATTGTCTTGGTGTGTTGCAATAAGCCTAAAATGTGTTTAAAGAGTGAGTTTAGTTGGTTTGAGTGGGAATACAGCATGTGGGAGGGGTATTTTAAGGTTTATGTTTCACTGTAAAATCTTCTTTTTTTTTTTTCTTTTTTTTTTTTTTTTTTTTTGCCCATACAAATGCACTCTTACATGTATTTAATTCTTGCAATTCTTACGTGGTGTTCAAATATGTTTGAATGTGTTTATTAGCTGTTCTAATTCTGTTATCGATACTGCTTTTCAATCCAATTACTTTTTGACTCTCTTATTGATTGTAATTGGATGATAAGATGGAATGATACAAATTGTTTTGTAAGCTTTAGCTCTTTAATATCTTCATCTTTCGATATGACAAATCCACTAATAGTACTGTACAGCACATTATACTGTAGTCCAGGGATTTAAAAAAAGAAAAAGAAAAAAAGAACTACTGTAAATGCAGTTAATCCATACCTTACCTTGTGAAATTGTCCAATTTCACTGTTGTTGGGACAGAGAAAATTAAATATTTGGGCGTCTAAGACCAACTGGTGATTGAGAACAGTCAGAAGAGACCTAACTTCAAGGTTCCTGCCAAGGTATCAACTCTTTTAATCCAACACGTATATACTTTTATATATATATATATATATATATATATATATATATATACATATACATACAGGGTGACCCAAAAAGATGCGTACCCAGATTTTATTCGATAAAAAATCCATTTTTTAACGAATGTCTTTTCTGTTGCAGGACGTGAAAGGTGAACCTATGGATGATCATTTGCAGCTAAAGTTGCCCTGAAAATGTCTTGGACAAATCAGCAGAAGATATTCTCCCTGGAGACCTATTTGTTATATTGGTGCGTAATGAAAACACAAGGACAACCGCTTTCTCTCGTCCCTCTCTTTACTTCTCCTTTCTCCTCTCGTTCACCAACACCACTCCTTCTCCCCCCTTACATTCCACTACCACCCCTAGCGGATGGAGGCTGCAAGCATACAGTATTATGAACACAACATCTTCCTCTCTTCCAATAAAGCTAACTACTTCCTCAACCATTTTCAATACTGTATATCAGAGTAACATCTAGTGTCAGCATAACATAGAAAACCAACAGCACGCATCATAGCAACAGTAACAGTGTACATTTTTTTTTTTTTTTTTCCCCAACATGGACATAACTTCTTCAGGTCATAACATAGTCCTTGGTCCAGGCAGGCGGACGCCTATCCCTTGAAGACTTGCATTGTTCATCAGCTTCTATACGAGCATCAGTTTCCGAATATGAATTCTGCGCTTCCCTGTCCATGTCTAGTTCAACGTCCCACGTTGGTAGTGCAGATAGGTGTAATGCATTCCAGGTCCTTCCATCATCCAGCAGATATGTGTGAGGACCTTTTTTCCTCATCACCACCCGAGGTTCAGTGAACTTTTGTTCTCCTTTTTTAACTTTCCATGGCTTTCTGACTCTCACCTGATCTCCAGGGTGGAAGTGTTGTTGTTTTGCACCTCTCCTCATGTCTGTGTACTTTTTCATCTTGTCTTGCTGGTGTTTCACCCTTTTCCTCATGACATTTTCCTGCACTGTGAAGGGATTGACATCCATTATCTGGAGTTTTGTTCTCATGTGTCTCCCATGAAGTAGATATGATGGGCTGACTCCAGTAGTTGCATGAGGAGTTGCTCTGTAATCCATAAGGAATGATCGTAAGAAAGATTTCCAAGGTATACCTTGTATCGAAGCAGTCTGCAGGCAATCTTTCAACACCCTGTTGAATCGTTCAACTTCCCCATTAGCACGAGGGTAGTAGACTGATGTCCTCAGATGTTCAATGTCTCTCTGTTTGAGGAAGTTGTTGAACTCAGCAGAGGTGAATTGTGGACCATTGTCGCTCACAATCTCTTTCACATTCCCCTCCCGTGAAAAAACTGTAGACAGGAACTGGATAATTGTAGCAGTATCGACACGCGCAGCAAAAGCAACTTCTGGCCATTTACTGTGGTAGTCCACCAGTGTAATTGCAAACCTGCAGTCTCTCGGCCCCCTCTCGAAGGGGCCAACGATGTCAATGGCGACCTTCTCCCAAGCAGCTGAAGGCAGTGGAACAGGCGTCAGGGGTGTATTGTGGGTCACAGCTGACTTATCATTCTGAAGACAAGTGTCACACCCCTTAATGAATGATTCCACCTGTCCGTCCATCCCAGGCCACCAGTATAGTTCTCTTAGCCTTTGTTTCGTGCGGACAATGCCCTGGTGAGTCTC
>NC_135411.1:65738766-65781266 GCF_051991245.1 Festucalex cinctus | reverse complement strand
GCATAGTTAAATAAGCCACCAGCCACAGAGAGAGGCATGACTGTTTTTCTCTTTAAATGCCATCCCTACTGATTGAACACAAAGAAAAATCTGTTAACTTCCTAATAAAATCTAATTTCATGAATAAATTCCCCTTTTCACACAAATTAATGGACTCCACTTGCCATTTGGTCTTAACCAGTTTATGATAATCTTGTTTAAAATAATCCATAATGATGCAACTCTGGTCTCCCAAGTATTTGATTTTTTTTCTTTTTTTTTTCCTCCCTATCTCCTGGCAGACTGGTTGCCTTTTAATTAAAACGTCTCAGAAAGGAAAACACGCTCTTTTACCTCCGCGTCTCCCAATTTGTTCTCGCTCGCTCTTGTCCCCCGCGAGAGCCTTTAGCGTCTCAGTGGCTGCCGATTAGCATGACAGTGCGCTTTGTGCTCACTAGTTTTACCGTCTGCCATTTGTATGCTGCTGCAGCTGATGATGAGGGTGATGATGCTGCACAGCTGAATTTCAAATGCATCTGAGGCTGCGGCCATCGATTCAAGGGTGTCGCTAGCCTGGTGGCTATGAAGGGCACCGTGCGCCTAGACTGGCACACGAATTGCCGCCATCCCTCATTTCTGCTGCCAGGGCTGCTGAGCTCAGGGCCACACACGTTCACGCACACTTGCACGGGCAAAAACTTAAACAGGAAAGCCGTCAAACGCTGGTGTGGGAAATAAATGCAAAAATTGAGGATTATACCTGTAGATGAAACACCATTTGTTTAACTATGAAATGTGATGTGTAAGCAACGTTTTTCTTTCATAAATCCATCCATCCATCCATCCATTTTCTTGACCACTTACTTACTTACAAGGGTGCTGGAGTCTATCCCAGCTGGCTTCGGGCAGTAGGCAGGGTACACCCCCAACTGGTTGTCATTCATACATGTTCCACTTTTATTTGTTTTTCTCTTGTAGCTGGTATATAACGTGGTGAAGTGGGGTATTATGTAATAACTTCCTGAAAATGTAATAACGCCTTGAAATGTATTGCAATTTATACTCAACATGAATAAAAGGTTAGAAAAATGAATGTAAAAATTTCACCGATAATGTAATAAAAAACAAATTCTGACTGATACTGTAATAACATTTTAACGATAATGTATGTGTAATGTTTATATATATATATATATATATATATATATATATATATATATATATATATATATATATATATATATATATATATATATATATATATATGTGTTGTTCCGATACCGTTTTTTGGCACCCGATACCGATTCCGATACCCAGCTTTGCAGTATCGGCCTATACCGATACCATACCGATACCTAAGGTTTTTTTTCCTCAACATGAAAAAGCTGTCCTGCCATTGGTTCAGAGCATTCAAGTGCCAATAGGATCGGCTATCTTAGATCGGCATGCAGTGAACATCAGTGAATGCCGTGTACGAGCAAGACCAAGATGCTGCATCCCAAATCCTATATTAGTGTTGGAGTTTAGGTATCGGCATGTTACCTGTTAGTACTCACCGATACCGATACCACTGTTTTAATGCATGATCTGCCGATACTAGTATCGGTATTGGAACAACACTAATATATATATATATATTAGGGGTGTCACGATTCGCCAACTCCACGATTCGATTTAAATTTCGATTTTGGGGTCACGATTCGATTTTTTTTTCGATTTTTTTTTTTTTTTTTTTTTCCGCTCCCCCACTTTATAACACAGAGGCATATGCTTCTGTAGGCTAAGGCTAGTCTATGATCATTGGTTCTATTCATTGTACAGTAAATCTTATTTCAAAAGATCGGCTACATATAGGTGATGCAATTTCCATATTATTTTTGTGTAAATTTATGTAATATATGATAATTGACATTAGGCAGGAATGATCAAATTCAAAGAATTTATTTACAATATAAAGTTAACCGTCTTGTTCTTACTGAAGTGTAAAATAAAAAATAAAAAAACAAAAACAAAAAGTCACAGTGGGTGCCTGCCATCTATTGACTGTTTTTGGTTACAACAGTGTGCTGTGCGTTCCTCTTAAAATAATGTGCAATGTGCAACAACAACAAAAAATATATTGTATCCAAAGTCATGGAACAAATACAGCCTGAACAAACTATATCCCAACATTTACAGTTGCTGGGCATACTGTAGCGTGGTTCAAGTACACTAATTAAATGTTTGAATCCAGCGTTTTCCAAGGCTGCAGGTCTGCTGCTATAAATAGACCTATGGATCTGGCGTTTCGCGCGAGCTGAAGTGTGTGGAAGTTTCACTGTAAATGAGGATGAAATAGTTGGTTGGACCGTTGTTTTCCCACTTCTAGTTGAATTTGATAAATCTAAATCTTTGTGATGCCTGCGTAAATGTCCCGTCATGTTTGTCGTGTTTCCCGTTGTTACGGCTGGCGGCTCGGGCCCGCCGCCGGCTCCGCTCCCCTAGTATGTATGTGTGTGTTTGTGTCGGCTGGTGCCCGTATAATGGTACTTCAGTTTGAATGCGCCAGCGCGACACTCTGATTGGAGGACTGTGCCAGCGCGACACTCCGATTGGACGACTGTGCCAGCGCGACACTCCGATTGGACGACTGTGCCAGCGCGACGCTATTGTGTATCCGTGTATTATACCCCTATTGGTTATTGTTGTTTCTCCTCCGTTCTGTCAGTTCTGTCAAATGCGGTTATTATTTGTTCACCTTCCACTTTCACTCCCTTGTCAAACCCCTGCCTGAAATTTCAATTAAAACTACTCAGATGTTAAAGTCGACCCGTGTTTATCTACTCTATATTTTCTGTTATTGTGTTACTTCCCTTCCCCTTGACGAGCCGGGCGTAACACCGTGGCCGAGTACAGTACGCGCACATAGCATATCTTGCAACTGTGGTCTTTTTATCGACAACGTGAACGTTGTCGACATAACTCACCGGGAACGCAAAATGTTTCCAAACTGGTGACGAGAGAAGCGGGAGCGGCTTGAAGCACCATTGCTGTGTCTGTCCGCGCTTGCCATCATGACTGCAGGAGAAGTCAGCTAACAAGTGCCGTTAGCTAGTAGCTGAATGGCTGCGTCTCATTTGCTTTCCTGGGAGGTGGCGGTGGCGGCGGTGGCGGCGGGCGCGGGGGGGGGGGGGGGGGGCATCGAATCGTGTGTCCTCTCTTCTATTTCGATGCTCGAAATCGTGACGTAATTTCGATCGATTTCGATAAAAAATCGAAATCGTGACACCCTTAATATATATATATATATATATATATATATATATATATATATATATATATATATATCCATCCATCCATTTTCTTGACCGCTTATTCCTCACAAGGGTCGCGGGGGCTGCTGGCGCCTATCTCAGCTGGCTCTGGGCAGTAGGCGGGGGACACCCTGGACTGGTTGCCAGCCAATCGCAGGGCACACAGAGACGAACAACCATACACACTCACACGCACACCTAGGGACAATTCGGAGCGCCCAATTAACCTGCCATGCATGTCTTTGGAATGTGGGAGGAGACCGGAGTACCCGGAGAAGACCCACGCGGGCACGGGGAGAACATGCAAACTCCACCCAGGAGGGTCCGAGCCTGGACTCGAACCGGAGACTATATATATATATATATATATAATATATATATATATATATATGGGCGGCACGGTAGTCGAGTGGTTAGCACATCTGCTTCCCAGTTCTGAGGTCTCCGGTTCGAGTCCAGGCTCCGGCCTTCCTGGGTGGAGTTTGCATGTTCTCCCCGTGCCCGCGTGGGTCTTCTCCGGGTACTCCGGTCTCCTCCCACATTCCAAAGACATGCATGGTAGGTTAATTGGGCGCTCCGAATTGTCCCTAGGTGTGCGTGTGCTTGTGAGTGTGGATGGTTGTTCGTCTCTGTGTGCCCTGCGATTGGTTGGCAACCAGTCCAGGGTGTCCCCCGCCTACTGCCCAGAGCCAGCTGAGATAGGCGCCAGCAGCCCCCGCGACCCTTGTGAGGAATAAGCGGTCAAGAAAATGGATGGATGGATGGATATATATATATATATATATATATATATATATATATGTATGTGTGTGTATATTCATCCATTTGAAAATGGTCCAGTCAAAGTCCAGACTTAAATCCCATTAAGCATCTGTGGCAAGACTTGAAAATTGTTCTTCACAGATGATTGGATTGTTTTCACGTCTGTTTTTTTCCGTACTGCTTCAAAATAAACGATGAATCAATCAATGTGGTGCCATTTCACATTGATCATGACAGTTAGTACCTTCATTCCTAAAACTGTCCAACCTTTCCTCTCTTTAGTGCCACAATCAAAAGACACACTGTGACATAATTAAACAAAAAAATAAACTAAGAAACATCTGAAACACGTGACAGTGTAAGTAAGTTTCAAAGCAGCAGCAGTGCAAAAAGCTGTGGGTGAAAAGACAGGGATCATTTGCATGCATTTGAATAGCTTGGTTAAGAAAAAAAGAAAAAGAAGATTATGCATTAGTATGTTTGCTGATGAGATTGGAGGGTTTAGACCCCCTTCATCCCAGTTTGAATCACAAATCCCTACTAGGGAGGGCGAAAGGCTGTAGACGGTGGGAGGGGTGAGGGGGAGCCGGAAGACAGAGACTTTAGGCTTTTCAGCAAACACGGTGTGTGCGGGTGTGTGATGCCACGGTTTTCGGAACAGATGTCCCAGATCAGTAAAGAAAAGAGCCGAAGACCAAAGAGGCTGGTGCATCCCAGCTTAACTCCCCGTCCTTGTAAAATGTGCAAAGCATCAGCGAGAGGCACTGAGGCAGATCTCGCTGCCCAGACTGCCACTCCAACTTTTTAAGGGGGCCTCTTTTGTTGCAGCCCGTGGGGCGTGTTTACGACAAGGCCTTCTGGCTTTGGGGGACTCGCCTCGGCATGTGGACGGCTTTTTACAGTCTGCTTGAAAATGATGAAGAGCGACAAGAAACAACACTTTCTGACCAGACGAGCCGCGGTGTCTCGTGGCGGGGTCAACAGAAACGCCGGCAATCTGTGTCACCGCCGCTTCATAATTAAATAGGAAGCCCGAGTGTTTGACTGAGATGCTACCTTTGTCTGCAAAAAGAAAACAAACACACCCAGGCAGACAGATTGGTATCGCCTGAAAGTACCTGTGTATTGGAAATAAATGGCCTGCCAAGCGTTTGATGGCTTTCTAGAAATCTCGAATGCTTAGAATGCCTCGGCTGCTTCCAAGTAATCATCCCCATGGTAACACCTGACACCGGCTATTCATCATGCAGACCATATAAACTCCAGCATATTCACAACCACAAGTCACATACTCAACCTTTAGGCCTGCCGCTGACAAACACGCAACACGTCCAGGTATGGTGACGCATCCAAAATCACACGGTTAGTTGTTGTGTGCTGTGTCATCATGCAGGTTCTCTGCAATTATTGTCGGTCGTTATCGTTAATTGCTCGGTGGCGAGGGAATCAGTTTTGGCATTGATGCTAATGAGTGTATATTGTTCTGATCAGTTGACAGAGGGTACTCTGTACTTAAGGAGAGCTACACGTACTCTGGTGAAAGTAGGACTGATTCCACTCCTTGACTTAAATAACATTTAAAAAGGAGGCTCAGACTGATGCCTGAAAATGTTACTAAGGGGGAATCTGCAGTTTTAAAACGACTAGCAAGATTTGAAATGGGCCTCATTTCACTAATTCCCCCCCAACCCCACCCCACCCCCCCGATCATGAGTACAATTCTCACACATGGTCACTCATAATGGCATACGATTATGAAAGTGTGTGATTGTGATAATCACCGAAAACGTAGCTCCAACTTCAACCAAATTGCAGTGCTAGCAATGCTAAGCTAGCATTAGCACCGTAAACAAGCCAACAAAAGCTATGGCTGCTACGCTGTTACTTATTCATGTTTAAATTCTACTAAAATACTAATTGACTTGAAGTTAAAAAAAATGTAAGTGTACAATCAATTAAAAATCATAAAAAGGTGATAAACGTACCTGTTGAGCAGAAATGTTAATTCTGCATCACTTCTGAATCCTCTCAGCTGGCTTTGCCCACTCAAACAACACCACAGCACCCCAAGATGGTGTTCAATCACTAGTTTAATATGCTAAAAATTGCCCATTTTTTTGTTGTCATTTCTTAAAATGGGTAGAATATGGTGCAGGTTCCCAGCCGTCTTCACTCCAAACCTCCAACCTTTAATGTCACAAAAAGAAATACTTGTGTGATGCAATATTCCCAAACTCTTTTTCAAAGGTTTTAGAGCCATGAGCGTTTCAATAAAGAAAACAATGAGCTGACTAACCCTGTGTCTATTTTAGGCGAAATAAGCTAAATAATATTGCATTATGTATTACAGCAATCAAGTTTAACAAAACATACCTACTCATTACTCAAATATATGTAACGCACTATTTCAGGCTTTCAAATGACAATTACTGGTAGGCCTATGCGTGTAAATCAACCAAGAATATGTACTAGTAAAGTAGTCACTGAAGTTTAAGTCTCAAGTTTGGACCTAATAGTGGGAAGGTCAAAATCTGTCTGAAAACCATCATAAAACAAGCCTAAAATTACGACTTCCTATATTTTTTTAGGCAAAAGGGGCATTTTCTTTGATTGATGAAAGATGTGGTTAGGCTGTAATCCCTATGGACCATTATGATTGCAGTTGACATTGTGATCTGCAGTGAAAGCAGGTAGTAGGTGGAGGTTCAGTGAGGCTACAGAGAGAAGTGATAGCAAAAGTTCAAAGCAACAACGTACAGAAATCTATTTTCAAATTAAGGAGTAAAAATAAAAATCTGAAAACTACATACTACTTGAAAAGTCTACTTTTGTACATGAACAAATTATTTAGACTTAGTTGCATCTCACCACCGTGAGAGTGAATGAATGAGTCTTTTCAGCCTCATTTAGCATTTGCCCTACATTAATGTGGCAGATATCATATATGGATGCACACAAATAGAGCACAAGTGCACAGTTTACTGTTATTTGTTTGTGCTCAATCTACCTCAAACGTGTCAGTAATGCTTCTCATAGAGGACCACAGGGCTCGGGATGAAGGAAAAGTGCGAGGAAATAGTCAGAGAAGACGCTCATACATCTTTTCCCATCACTTCTCTAGCAGTGCTATGTGATGTTTATTTTGTCACCCTTCCGATAGAATAGATTATTTTTAAGAGTATGGCTGATACAGCATTGGCAGAATGTGATTCACATCCAAATTTTTTAGCCACACATGATTGAGACCTGACGATACTCTTTTTCTCGTAAAGTCAGCTGGCATCTGATCCAGCTCCCACCCAAAAAAAATAAATAGGAAAAGCAGTATAAAAAACAAATGGGATCCAATTTATTGCGTTTTATCTGCTCACACTGCCATGTGACACATACAGATTCTCTATGAGGTCACGCGGTAGATTTAAAACAATGTTTTGCTGAAGGATATGCTCTCAAGGGCTGAGGATCAAAAATCCACAAACATACGGGTTGGAAGACAACCACTCTGCCACCTGAGCCTCGCTGCTCGTGTGTGCGTGCCCATGCATGTGTGTGTCTCCACCAAGATTTTCATGGTTTTTTTTTTCATGGCCCATGTCCAACACCTATAAAAAGAATCATGAAAATGGGTTTAGTCGTTTTTGCATTATCTCATGAAAAAACAGTGAGTCACACATCACATAAAATATCACCTGCTTGGCTCTATTGTCACCCACATTCTCATCTATTAGAAACAAAAATAAATAAAGTGTTCAATGCAATGTGATACTAAATTAAATGGGGTAGAAGGCACATAAGTAGGCTACACACTACACAGTATGTTTACACTTTTGTTCTCAGTGGCCAAAAAGTGGATGGTCATGAAAAAACACAAAGTGGGCCAGATGGGCAAACGTAACAGGTTGTTTTTCATGGATTCCCGGCGAGATGTGTAAATCGTCAAAAGCTTGCCACAGGAGTCACAATGCAGATGGGAAACCTCGTCACTCCTAGTAAAATGAATATACGTGGCACCACGTAATAGGTTGTAACACAAATTGGAAACGGCCGTCAGGTAGCAGAAAGCATGTTCACTCTCCCGCATCTCACAATCGCCACCTACAAATCTTCTTAAGCAAATGCTACTCGTTGTTTACATTTTTATGGCGCTTCATGTAAGAGGAGAGCAAGTGCAAGAGAAAAGATCATCTCACTTTGAGAGTGCGAGCGAATGCACACCGCAACGTGCATCTTGTTGGTCCAAAAAAATGGATTAGTTGTTGACAAAAAAAAACATCTTATCAAACATTCCTTGAACCAGCAGAATACAGTATATGTGAACAAACCCCACTCTCCTGTCTTTTGTATTATTAAAAGATGTTATTATGTTCTGTTACATCTAAATGTTTTCGTGAGTTGTGATTTTTGCACAAGTGGCAGAATGCTGGATGGGGTGGTGTACAAGACATGTTTGCAATAGCTCACAACGACTTAATTGTGGCAATTAAGCACAAACTATTAATGTGAAGTTTATGGTAAAATTGATTTAGAATCAGTATACATTATTGTTGCCTGATCATTTTGCACAGGAATTATGTTTGAATAATTAAAACCTTTAAATCAATGTTTGGGTTTATTAGATTTAAATAAATTAAAATCGTAATCGTCCAGAATGACTGAAACAATCGTGACTTTGTTTATTGGCCATATTGCCCAGCCCTAATTAAAAAACAAAAAAAAAGGTCTTTCTTGGCGCTATCAGGCATCACGAATAAGCGTACAACTATGTACATGACCGCTCAGATCCATAGCATAAAATAAACGGAAGGCAAAACGAAAAAGTGTTGCATTGGCATAACAAAACAAAGAAGCGCCACCATGTGGCGTAGTAGCATGCTACAGATTGTTACAACCATATCAAAATAAAAGCCTAAACCAGGCTCATGATGATTCACGTTCAGTCTGAGAGCCTTTAGTTATAGCAGCAGTTCACAACCAATTTCACACAAAGTAACATTTTGACAGACTGTCAAACAGTAGAAACAAATTTGAGTTGTATGAGTGAGTGAGTGAGTGAGTGAGTAGTCGGCTGTCTCCACAACACATGAAGATTTTTGCTCGTAACTATTAAGTGTACATTTAATATTTAATATTGTCAGCTCCTAACTCGTTTCGGACCCAGTTATTGAGGGGGAAAAAAACAATCTTAACACATTTCAAATCAAAGATACAAATAGATATAGATTAAGATATAAGATAGTGGGGCGTTTGAAGTCGTGGGCAAAATTGGGACAAAAACAGGCCAAATGTCTTTCGGTGTGTGTACTCGGCCTTAGATGCGCCTTCTTTTTCTTCCAAGTTCTTGTAACTTGTTTCTCACCATTTTTTCCCCTTTTCTGAAGAAGCTCCCCAAAGATTTTTACTCGTTTTCACTAGCTTGAGAGCTTGCTTTTCAAAATATTCTATCTCATGACTGAGACGAGGAAACTTCTTGCAGACTGGCTTTTCAAAGACATCCAAATGCAGCCTCTGTCCAAAGTGATCCAAATTCATATTGTGTTTCTTGTGTAAAATGTTTTGGAAATCTTGTCTTTTCCTTCCTTATGTTTTTTTCTTGTTTCTTGTAGTCCAATTATAGAAACATCAGCAACACACCACTAAACCTTACCATGAACGCTGCAGCCAACGACCGAACACTGTTTACACTCCAGCTCAGCCACTCTTCAGTGCAGCTTTAAGTGGCTTTAACGTTCAGTCCGAGTGATTTGGACATTTGCGCTCGCCCATCCCGCTTTGGTGAGTTCTTGAGTTTGAAGGGGCTTATGTCACCGTGATCATTTTAGCACAACCGTCTTATATGGGCAGCGTTTTGAAGTAATCTAGCACAAAGAGCTGCCTCACCGCACTGGAATTTTACATTTTATTGTTTGGCTTGAAGCTTCAAAGAAAGCCGAGCTTCAATACGGCGCGCTGTAGATAATGAGGCCGTATCTGGAGTCGAGCAGCCCAGACGGGCCAGCCGGATAAGTTGGCCAAGGAGAGTGGACGCCTCATCCGCTCAAACGGTAGCATGAAGCTTTGTGAAGTTGGGCGTGAATTCGTCCAGGTTGTCCCCCGTCTGAAAGAAGATGAAAAGGGAGGGATTTGTGCAACACAACAGAGGTAAGAGCATAGAGGAGTCTTCGCTAAACTCCAGAGCGCTTTTGATACCGCTCATCCTCTGCCTGCCAAGCCGTCGCCATGGCAACAGTGGCCAGAGCAGTGTGCAGCCGTGATAAGAGTGCGACAGGGGATGAAGGAGTTGACAGATCATTTTGGAGAAGGCTGACCCTTCTGCGGGAGGGCCGGCGTAGTGTCTGGGAAATTAATGCCTTACGCAGATGGTGCGTCGAGATTGACAGTGTCTGACCGGATTCTCTCCGTGGGAGCAATTTAACACATATCATATTACAAAGTGTTAACTTCAGACACTAGCCGAGAGTATTTCACACTGTAAATGTCCGTGACTGTAGCTCTCTTCTTCCTCAAGTCTTTAGGGGTTTATCAGCTGGGCCAAGCTTCACTTACACAAAACTTCATAGTTGAGCTTTAGCACGGTTTCGTTTATTTGTTGATTTGCCAGACACCATTTACAGAAAACATTCAACTAAAGAGCAGAGAGGTACTTGGTGCCAGATTATAGCTTTGGAGTTAATTTCTATCTGCAGTCCCTGCGGCAGGTGAGAAAGAAAAAAAAAAAAAAAAAAAAAGAGTAGGAGAGTTACAAGGGATTACGATCACTAAACTTTGTACCCACATAAGTTGCATTACGCAACACACACACATATATACTCACAGAGATTCTATTACTCACACTGATATACGAATATCAAGTACTGCCAATACTTCTTGCACAATTGTACAATCACGATTGGTCACTGATGTGCTGTAATGTCAGGTTTTGAGGCTTCACATACAATACTGCAGCACTGTATAGATTTTTATTGAACCACAAAAACATAGTGTGATTGTCAAGGAACAAGATGATGGCTTCAAATTGACAAAAATAAGGAGAGACCGTGAAAATGATCACCACTAGTAATGATTTCACCTGTACATTTTGGTCAGATAGACTGTGCGCTTTGATTTCTACAGACAAAAAGTGTGAAAGCATTTCCACGTATGTTATTTGGATTCTTTATTTTGGTTTGCATTATTCTTCTCACTTTTTTGTCCTCATTTAACTTCCACATACAACCAATTCAACTTACTCCAAAAAATCATGCCCACCAGGACCTTATTTGTCTCGTTCCACTTATGTGCAGTTTTTGCACAATTTAGCGTTCAATATCACAATTATCCCATTAATTTTCAATGGAACAGTCATTCAACTTTTTCTACGTTCAACTTTCCACGCACACTCCCTGACAATTGATCATCATTCCCATGTGCTTGTTACTGATTGGTGACACGGTTGATGAAGTGTCTTGCCCAGTGTTACGCCCGGCTCGTCAAGGGGAAGGGAAGTAACACAATAACAGAAAATATAGAGTAGATAAACACGGGGTTGACTTTAACATCTGAGTAGTTTAATTGAAGTTTCAGGCAGGGGTTTGACAAGGGAGTGGAAGTGGAAGGTGAACAAATAATAACCGCATTTGACAGAACTGACAGAACGGAGGAGAAACAACAATAACCAAAAGGGGAATAATACAAGTCTACACAAGAGCACAAAATGGGTTTACCCAGCTCACGGGTCTAGCGAGTGTCTCACACCAACAGCAAAAACGAAAGAGACACGAACGAGGCAAGCTGCACTGAGAAGTTCCAGCCGCCCCGAGGAGCGGCAATGCAGCGCTTTTTATTGTGGAGCAGTCCGGCCAGGTGGTAGTCGGCGATTGGCGGAGAGGGCTGGAGCTGCTCCACCGAGGGCGTAGGGGCGGACGACCACCGCCCAGGACGTCGCGCCAGAACATCCGTCCAATCAGCGCGTCGCGCTGGCACAGTCGTCCAATCAGAGTGTCGCGCTGGCACAGTCGTCCAATCAGAGTGTCGCGCTGGCACAGTCGTCCAATCAGAGTGTCGCGCTGGCACAGTCGTCCAAGCAAAGTGTCGCGCTGGCGCATTCAAACTGAAGTACCATTATACGGGCACCAGCCGACACAAACACACACATACATACTAGGGGAGCGGAGCCGGCGGCGGGCCCGAGCCGCCAGCCGTAACACTCCCCCCCTTAAGATACAAGTCCAAATACATCAAATAAACACCGTACAACAAAACATACCTACAACCTGGACAGGGCATCAGCAAAAACGTTTTCCGACCCCTTTTTATGGCGGATGGTGAGGTTGAAGTCCTGTACTAGCAACGCCCACCGCATAAGTCGTTGGTTGTGGTTGTACATGCGTGACAAAAAGACAAGTGGGTTATGATCAGTATATACAGTAATCGGCGAAGAGCTGGACCCAAGGTATACTTCGAAGTGTTGTAGAGCGAGCAATAGAGACAGTGTTTCCTTTTCGATTGTGGAGTATCTTAGTTGATGCTTGTTAAATTTGCGGGAGAAGTAACTAACAGGATGGTCCACCCCGCTAGCATCTTCCTGCATCAAAACTGCACCCGCTCCATCGGCACTTGCATCTATTTCAAGTTTGTAGGGCCGAGAGGGATCGGGAGCACCAAGAACAGGGGCATGACATAAAAGTGATTTAACACTGTCAAAAGCGTGTTGGCACTCCGGGGTCCACGCGAACGTAACCTTGGGGCTTAGCAGATTTGTAAGGGGGAGAACAACAGCAGAGAAGTTACGACAGAAGCTCCTATAGTATCCAGCCATTCCAAGAAAGCGGCGCAACTCGCGTCGGGTAGTAGGAGCAGGATAACTATTTATTGCGCCCACTTTCGCTTCTATCGGACGTACCTGCCCTTGGCCCACTTCTCGACCTAAATATACAACCTGGGCTTTTCCGAATTCACACTTCGCCAAGTTAAGGGTGAGGGAGGCGTGAGCTAACCTTGAAAAAACTTGTCGGAGTGTATCCAAGTGGTCTTGCCAAGTGCATGAGTGCACAATCAAATCATCCAAATAAGCATTACAGTTAGGAAGACCGTGTAAAACCCGATTCACCAAGCGCTGAAAGGTGGCGGGTGCATTGCACATCCCGAAAGCCATAACTGTATACTGTAGGAAATAGTCGGGTGTGACGAAGGCGGAGATTTCGGACGCACGCTCAGTTAAAGGTACCTGCCAGTAACCTTTCAATAAATCCAGTTTTGTAACGAATTTGGCGGGTCCGAGATTATCGATACAATCCTCCATACGAGGCATGGGATATGAGTCCGGAACTGTAACAGCGTTAACTTTACGGTAATCAGTAATAAAACGTGGTGAGCCATCAGGTTTTTCCTCCACCAAGCAAGGCGAACTCCATGCACTAAAACTATGTTTGGCCAACCCGTTCTTCAATAGATATTCGGCTTCTTGTTTCATAAGGAGGCGTTTGGTGGGATTTACTCGATAAGGATGTTGACGGATAGGTTTGGCATCCTGTACGTCGATATCGTGCATCAGCACAGCGGTGCGACTCGGCACGTCACCAAAGAGGCACGGGAATTCATTAATCAGTTGAATAAGATCTTTTTGTTGATCTTGTGACACGTGTGAAAGAAAAGAAGGCAGGGTTTGTAGAATTTCCGAGTTTGGCAAACGGGTACTATGTTGCTTGTGAGCGGTTAGTCCGTCATCTTCCCTATCACTGGTATCGGCCACAACTAAGGCCGACACAGAATGTTTTGGGGGCGGGCCACTTTTGGCCGCTTCTATGTTGGGTTCGCGGGAATGATATTGTTTTAGCATGTTTATGTGGCATATACGGGTTTTTCGTTTCCGGTCCGGCGTACTAATTACATAGTCAGTTTTATTAAGCTGTTGTTGCACCATGTAAGGACCGGAGAACTTTGCAGATAATGCGCCGCTCGAAACAGGGAGTAACACGAGTACTTTATCACCTACCTTGAAACTGCGGTTCACAGTCTTTCTGTCAAAATGACGTTTCATTTTCGACTGAACGTTAACAAGGGAGGATTTGGCTATTTCGTTAGCCTTTAGGAGACGTTCGCGAAAGGTGCTGACGTAATCAAGGATTTTCGAGGAGGATGAAGTGGTCGACGACATTTTCTCCTTTAATGCCTTCAATGGTCCGCGAGGTGAATGTGCAAAAACTAACTCCGCAGGGCTGAACCCCAATGATTCTTGGACAGCATCACGGGCCGCGAACAATACAAAAGGGATCCCCTCATCCCAGCTCCTTCCCGTTTCTAAACAATATTTTCGCAGCATGGATTTAAGTGTTTGATGCCAACGCTCAAGAGCGCCCTGGGACTCGGGATGATATGCACTGGAGACAACATGTCGGATGTCGAGGCTTTGGAGCACTTGGTTAAAAAGATTGGATTGAAAATTCGCTCCTTGATCGGTCTGGATGACTCGTGGGAGCCCGAAGACCGAGAAGAACTTCGTCAGGGCTTTTGTGACGGACGAGGAAGTAATTCTCCTTAAAGGGATGGCCTCAGGGAACCGAGTGGCGGCACACATAATGGTAAGTAAGTATTCGTTTCCGTTTTGCGTTCGGGGCAGCGGACCCACACAATCAACTATGACTCTATCGAATGGCTGGTCTATTACGGGAATTGGGTGTAATGGGGCTTGAGGAATAACTTGATTAGGTTTACCAGCGAGTTGACAGGTGTGGCATGTTCGGCAGTAGGCTGCTACATCCCTTTTCATGCCGGGCCAAAAGAACTGCTTAAGAATAAGTTGGTAAGTTTTGGTGACGCCTAAATGGCCGGACCACGGGCTTTCATGTGCCAGGGTTAGAATCGGTATTCTATATTTCGTAGGGACTACAATTTGGTAAACTGCTTGTATATTTGGATCATCCATTGCTTTGGGGGACCATTTCCGCATCAGAATATTATCGTCAAGGAAATAACCAGTGTACTTACTGTCAATTTGCTCGCTACTCACCACACTTCTTAACATGGAGCGTAAGCTTGGGTCCGCCCTCTGCTCAGCATACAGGTGGTCATGGGAGTAGGGCAACGCCAGGCTCTTAGTCGTTTTAGGCTTTGTGGTGAGTGTTGGAGATTCAGCCTGGTTCTGGGATGCGGAAGTTGACTTTTTAGAATCGGGTATATGGGATGAGTCAGACATGGTAGACGCAAAAATACAAATCACACACAAATCACACACAAATCAATATCAGGATTTTTCCGGGCTTGCGCGCGCGTGAGGGCACAGATGGGGTATAGTTCTGGGGGACCCTCATCGTTTCTTTGAGGGGAATCTACCACCTGCAGGGCTGGAGTAACTTTACCCCCGGCTATATCATTTCCCATCAACATTTGTATTCCCTCGATGGGCAACTCGGGACACACCGCAACTGGGAAAAATCCGGTAATGAGGTCAGACTGCACGTGAATAAGGTGAACAGGCTGAGGAATATATCCCATCTCTATCCCCCGCAGTACCGTCCCATAACCACATGCTGACTCGGGAGAAAAGGGCAGTGTGCTGGCTAAAATAATTGATTGTGAACCCCCGGTATCTCTAAGAATATGGATGGGGCGCTGGTCAGAGGCTTTTCCCGAAAAAGAAACGAATCCCTGAAAAATAAATGGTTTAAAACAAGGGTCAGGGTTTTGGGTGGCGTCGGGTACTAAGGTGCACGGGTCAGATTTAATTAACCCGACGCCTTTTGGGTTTAAAGCGGGCGGACCCACTTTACGTTTTAGCGCGGGGCAGAACGCGATGACATGCCCGGGTTTGTGGCAGTAATAACACTCTCGGTCAGTGTTTTTGACTCTATCGGCAGCGGGTTTCTCAGCAGGATCCGTAAATGGAACACGAGGTCTGTCAACATGAACATTAAATACATTTTTGTGTGTGAGGACAAACTCGTCGGCCAAAACAGCGGCTTCGGCTAGGGTTTTCACTTTTTGTTCGTTTAGATATACCACCACCCGGTCAGGGAGATTTTTCTTAAACTCTTCAAGCAAGATCAGCTCCCGTATAGTAGCAAAAGTATCGGCTTTGGCTGAGTAACACCACTTGTCAAAAAGGGTTCCCTTCTCCCTGGCAAACTCGACATAGGTGCGGTTTGGGGCTTTTTTATAGTTCCTAAATTTTTGACGGTAGGCTTCAGGTACGAGTTCATATGCGCGTAAAATAGTGGCTTTCACCGTTTCATAGCATAAGCTATCCTCCAGTGGCAATGCAGCAACCACTTCCTGGGATTTTCCCTGTATTTTGCACTGTAACAAGAGAGGCCAAACTTCACGCGGCCACTGCAGGGCCGTTGCAATGCGCTCAAAAGCGAAAAAATACGAATCCACCTCGCTTTCTCTAAAAGCGGGCATGAGGGGAAGGTATTTGCCTACATCGAAAGCAGAGCAGGGTTGAGAGGTGGAAGGCGGGGCTGCAGCAGGACCGGGGCTCGGGAGGCCACGCTGAGCTTCAAGCTCCAGCCGTTTAAATTTAACAGCTTTATCCGCCTCAATTTCCATTTTCCGAACCTCCAACTCCAAATGGGCTTTTCTTGCACTCTCCCGTTCCTCGGCCTCTATTCTGAGGCGGGCTAGGCGCACTTTCAGCCGCGCCTCAGTAGACGAGTGGCCGGTGGTCCCACTGGATGAGCGGTCTAAACGAGAGCGAAGGAACGGTTGATCGGGCCGTCCATCACCCTCGGACTTTGCCTCAGCCATGGGGGGGCCCAGGACGGGCCTCGTACTGTCCTGAGGAGGTGTTGTGAACCCTGGGTTGGGTGGAGGGAGCGGTTCCTCTGCTGGCAAAGTGCCCAATTCCACCAACTCCTCCCTGACAAGGGCTTTCAATGCATCTTTTCGAATTTGGCTCGGAACAAAAATAGAAAAATGTTCCGCAATTTCTATTAGGTCCACTTTCCTACAATGGTGCAGATCCTCCATTGAGGGATTTAATATAAACTCTCGTAAATCAAAAGACGCCATCGTTGGCCTGTCTGGTCACACTTAATATATATATACACAATAATGTTTGTTCCCTATCCGGAAATTAAATCTACTATTATTATTGTCGCGGGAGTTTGGCTCCCGGACGAGCCCCCAATGTGTTACGCCCGGCTCGTCAAGGGGAAGGGAAGTAACACAATAACAGAAAATATAGAGTAGATAAACACGGGGTTGACTTTAACATCTGAGTAGTTTAATTGAAGTTTCAGGCAGGGGTTTGACAAGGGAGTGGAAGTGGAAGGTGAACAAATAATAACCGCATTTGACAGAACTGACAGAACGGAGGAGAAACAACAATAACCAAAAGGGGAATAATACAAGTCTACACAAGAGCACAAAATGGGTTTACCCAGCTCACGGGTCTAGCGAGTGTCTCACACCAACAGCAAAAACGAAAGAGACACGAGCGAGGCAAGCTGCACTGAGAAGTTCCAGCTGCACTGAGAAGTTCCAGCCGCCCCGAGGAGCGGCAATGCAGCGCTTTTTTATTGTGGAGCAGTCCGGCCAGGTGGTAGTCGGCGATTGGCGGAGAGGGCTGGAGCTGCTCCACCGAGGGCGTAGGGGCGGACGACCACCGCCCAGGACGTCGCGCCAGAACATCCGTCCAATCAGCGCGTCGCGCTGGCACAGTCGTCCAATCAGAGTGTCGCGCTGGCACAGTCGTCCAATCAGAGTGTCGCGCTGGCACAGTCGTCCAAGCAAAGTGTCGCGCTGGCGCATTCAAACTGAAGTACCATTATACGGGCACCAGCCGACACAAACACACACATACATACTAGGGGAGCGGAGCCGGCGGCGGGCCCGAGCCGCCAGCCGTAACACCCAGGAGGTCAGAGGTTCGAATCCCACCTTCGACAGTACTTGCAAATATATCCATGGCCATACCGCTAATATTGGGAAATGCATTATGAATTTACTTAAATGGTGATGAAAACGCATGCATCTCCATTCAGCTTTAACAATAACATTATTATACCACAATATCCATCCATCCACCCATTTTCTTGACCGCTTTTTCCTCACAAGGGTCGCGGGGGGAGCTGGCGCCCATCTCAGCTGGCTCTGCGCAGTAGGCGGGGGGCACCCTGGACCGGTTGCCAGCCAATCGCAGGGCCATACCACAATATTCAATTTAAATACACCATGTTCCATGACTTTCAACTTTCAAACTAAGTCAGTTTAGCTGAGTCGTTAAGCATATGCCTTGCACTGCAGGAGCATGTGAGAATGTGGCTCATATCCTGGTTGGAACAGAATTTATCCCAACTTCAGTTTCAGAAGTAGTTATTGTCTAATTATTTAACATTAATTGTATTTCACGTGGGCGGCACGGTGCTTGACTGGTTAGCACGTCCGCCTCACAGTTCTGAGGACTCGGGTTTGAGTCCAGGCCCCGGCCTTCCTGGATTGAGTTTGCACATTCTCCCCGTGCCTGTGTAGGTTTTCTCCGGGTACTCCGGTCTCCTCCCACATTGCAAAGACATGCATGTCAGGTTAATTGGGCGCTCCGAATTGTCCCTAGGTGTGCTTGCACTGCAAATTTAAGCTATCTAACCTAGACTTAAACGCTTATATCAAGCTATAAAGTCTTATTGATCTTGTTATGAGAATTCTTTACTATGCAAGAGCAGAATTTCTAAGATTATTAAACTTGTTTTAAGATTATTTGTCTTTTATTTCTTCCTTAGTTTTCAAATCCTAAAATTTGTTCATTTTCATGCATAATAAGCTAAAATGCTCTGAGTCTGACGTTATTTTTACATAAAATAAGATCATTCTGCTTATTTTAAGATACTTATTAGCCTTGAGTGTTAACAGCCAGTTTTAAGGACTGTGAGAATTAAGACAAATATTTTCCACATTTTAAGATGACTAACCAACATCAAAGTGTCTGAACTGGGCTTTCATAAATGTAATTTTCTTATTTTAAGATTTTGCAGAATGTACTAACAAGGTAAATGGAAAATATAAGTGTGAAAACAATAAAAAAAAAAGTGCAATATAGTAGGGCTGCTCAATTATGAAGAAAATATTAATCCCAATTATTTCGGTAATAATTGAAAACACAATTAGGAAGATCATTTCTTTTTGGTATAAAACATGAAAATGTTTAAACATAAAAAAAAATATTCAGACAAATAGAAATCTTGACACTAATTATGCAAGTTCCCTTGGTGCAAATGCATAAATTTAAACAACTCAAAATTAACCTTAATCTTTTTATTTTTTTATTTTTTATTTTTTTTATTACAATTATACTGATTTTATATATTGTGGAGTGTAATAATTGAAATTGTAATTGAATTTCGATTAATTGCACAGCCCTACAACATACAAGACTGTCCCAGAAAATTAGATTATTTTCTGTTATGCAATTATAAAAACAGAAATGTCATACATTCTGGATTCATTACAAATCAACTGAAATATTGCAAGCCTTTTATTATTTTAATATTGCTGATTATGGCTTCAGCTTAAACAAAACTCAAATATCCTATCTCAAAATATTAGAATAGCATCAAAAATATACTAGTAGGCTATTCAACTAATCACTTGAATCGTCTAATTAACTCGAAACACCTGCAAGTGTTTCCAAGTGAATCCAGAATTTATGACATTTTTGTTTTTTTAATTGCATTACAGAATATAAAGGACTTTTTGACAATATTCTAATTTTCTGAGACAGTCCTGTCGAATTTCATTGTAAGCATTCCTGGGTTTGTCATACTTACTAAGCTAATTTTCCCTCTTCCCAGTAAACAAACTAACGGGTCTGTGGTCTAGTGGTAGAGTGTCTACCCTCAGACATGGAGGCTATGGGTTCGATCCCAGGCTGAGTCAAACCAAATGCAGTTAAAAATGGTGCCGTCTCCCTGCTTGACTGTCATCTTAAAGTACAAGTATAGAATGATACTTGATGCTCTGTTTCAGTAGCGTTTTATGCTTAAAAAAAAAAAAAAAAAAAAAAGATTTACTTGAAATCAGGCCATTTAATAACCTTTTAAAAAAATTAAATAAACAAGAGTGTATGGCTTATTTTAAAAAGTAGCCGCGAGGGGGCACAAGCCAGTGTCTTCTTGTGCCGGTCCCAAGCCCGGATAAATACAGAGGGTTGTGTCAGGAAGAGCATCCGACGTAAAACTTTGGCCAAAACAAACATGCGAATCAAATATATGACTTCGATACCGGATCGGTCGGGGCCCGGGTTAACAACGACCGCCATCGGTGCTGTTGACCTACAGGGTGCCGGTGGAAATTGGACTACTGTTGGTCGAAGAAGGAGAGGAGGAAGGTGTGTTCGTAGGAAGAAAGAGAAGAGGAACACCACTAGTCTATGACTTAGAGTAGGGACTTTGAATGTTGGGAGTATGACAGGAAAAGGTAGAGAGCTGGTTGACATGATGCAGAGGAGGAAGGTGGACATACTGTGTGTTCAGGAGACCAGGTGGAAAGGGAGCAAAGCTAGAAGTTTAGGAGCTGGTTTCAAATTGTTTTATCATGGGTTAAATAGGAAGAGAAATGGAGTAGGAATTATCGTGAAGGAGGAGTTTGTTAAGAACGTCCTGGAGGTAAAAAGAGTGTCAGATAGGGTCATGAGCCTGAAGTTAGGCATCGAAGGTGTGATGATCAACGTTGTTAGTGGGTATGCACCACAGGTAGGATGTGAGCTGGAGGAGAAGGAGAACTTTTGGTTGGAACTTGATGAAATGATGCAGAGCATCCCTAGAAGTGAGAGAGTTGTCATTGGTGCAGACTTCTATGGACATGTTGGTGCAGGAAACAGAGGAGATGAGGAGGTGATGGGCAGGTTTGGTATCCAGGAGAGGAACGCAGAAGGACAGCTGGTGGTTGATTTTGCAAAAAGGATGGAAATGGCTGTTGTGAATACTTTCTTCCAGAAGAGGCAGGAACATAGGGTGACCTACAAGAGTGGAGGTAGAAGTACACAGGTAGACTACATCTTGTGTAGACGGTGTAATTTGAAGGAGATCAGCGACTGCAAAGTAGTGGTAGGTGAGAGTGTAGCCAGACAGCATAGGATGGTTGTGTGTAGGATGACTCTGGTGGTGAGGAAGACAAAGAGGCCAAGGGCAGAGCCAAGGACGAAATGGTGGAAGCTGAAAAAGGAAGAGTGTTGTATGGCTTTCAGAAAGGAGTTGAGAAAGGCTCTGGGTGGCGAGGATGTGCTCCCAGATGACTGGACAACTACAGCAAATTTGATCAGGCAGACAGGTAGGACAGTCCTTGGTGTGTCATCTGGAAGGAAAGGAGATAAGGAGACTTGGTGGTGGAATGAGGAGGTGCAGAAGTGGATACAGAGAAAGAGGTTAGCTAAGAAGAAGTGGGACACTGAGAAGACTGAAGAAAGTAGAAAGGAGTACAGGGAAATACAGCGTAAGGTGAAAGTAGAAGTGGCAAAGGCCAAACAAGAGGCTTACGATGACTTGTATGCTAGGTTGGACAGTAAGGAGGGAGAGACTGATCTATACAGGTTGGCAAGGCAAAGAGATAGAGATGGGAAGGATGTGCAGCAGGTTAGGGTAATAAAGGATAGGGATGGAAGAGTGTTGACAGATGCCAGCGGTGTGATGGGACGATGGAAAGAGTACTTTGAAGAGTTGATGAATGAGGAAAATGAGAGAGAACAAAGAGTAGAAGGGGCGACTGTTGTGGACCAGGAAGTAGCAAAGATTAGTAAGGATGAAGTGAGAAGGGCATTGAAGAGGATGAAGAGTGGAAAGGCACTCGGTCCTGATGATATACCTGTGGAGGTATGGAAGTGTCTAGGAGAGGTAGCAGTAGAATTTCTGACTGGGTTGTTCAACAGGATCTTAGATAGTGAGAAAATGCCTGAGGAATGGAGGAGAAGTGTGCTGGTGCCCATTTTTAAGAACAAGGGAGACGTGCAGAATTGTGGCAACTACAGAGGAATAAAGCTGATGAGCCACACAATGAAACTATGGGAAAGAGTAGTGGAAGCTAGACTGAGGGCAGATGTGAACATTTGTGAGCAGCAGTATGGTTTCATGCCCCCCCCCCCCCCAAAAAAAAAGAGTACGACAGATGCAGTATTTGCTTTGAGGATGTTGATTGAAAAGTACAGAGAAGGTCAGAAGGAGCTGCATTGTGTCTTTGTTGACCTGGAGAAAGCTTTTGACAGGGTGCCCAGAGAGGAACTGTGGTTTTGTATGAGGAAGTCTGGAGTGGCGGAGAAGTATGTTCAAGTGGTGCAGGACATGTATGAGGACTGTAAGACAGTGGTGAGGTGTGCTGTAGGTGTGACGGAGGAGTTCAAGGTGGAGGTGGGACTACATCAGGGATCAGCTCTGAGCCCCTTCTTGTTCGCAATGGTTATGGACAGGATGGCAGATGAGGTTAGACAGGAATCCCCATGGACTATGATGTTTGCAGATGACATAGTGATCTGTAGTGAGAGCAGGGAACAGGTGGAGGAGAAGCTAGAGGCGTGGAGGTTTGCCCTGGAAAGGAGGGGAATGAAGGTTAGCCGTAGCAAGACGGAGTATCTGTGCGTGAATGAGAGGGACCCAAGTGGAAGAGTGAGGTTACAGGGAGAAGAAACCAAGAAGGTGGAGGAGTTTAAGTATTTAGGGTCAACAGTCCAGAGCAATGGAGAGTGTGGAATAGAAGTGAAGACGCGTGTGCAGGCAGGCTGGAACGGGTGGAGAAAAGTGTCAGGTGTGATGTGTGATAGAAGAGTTTCAGCTAAAATGAAAGGAAAGGTTTATAAAACTGTGGTGAGACCAGCAATGTTGTTTGGTCTGGAGACAGTGCCACTGAGGAAAAGACAGGAGGCAGAGCTGGAGGTGGCAGAGATGAAGATGCTGAGATTCTCTTTGGGAGTGACCAGGTTGGATAGGATCAGGAATGAGTACATCAGAGGGACAGCACATGTTAGAAGCTTTGGAGATAAAGTCAGAGAGGCCAGACTTAGATGGTTTGGACATGTCCAGAGGAGAGATAGTGACTATATTGGAAGAAGGATGCTGAGTTTTCAAATGCCAGGCAGAAGATCGAGAGGAAGACCAAAGAGGAGGTTTATGGATGTAGTTAAAGAGGACATGAAGGTAGTTGGTTTGAGAGCAGAGGATGCAGAGGACAGAGTTAGATGGGGGCAACTGATTCGCTGTGGCGACCCCTGAAGGGAAAAGCCGAAAGAAGAAGAAGAAGTATGGCTTATTTTAAGATTTAATTGAGTGTTTTCATACTTATAATAAGTGCATAGAGCTTATTTTAAGATTTAATGTCCTATTTGTTGCTTAGAATAAGTGTTTAAAGCTAATTTTAAGATTAATATAGAGCTACACATTTTTCTTATTTCAAGAAATCTAAGTAAGTAAAATTATCTTACTGCACTGGCAGATAATTTCACTTGTTTCTAGTAAATTTACACTAAGAACAAGTGTATTTTTTATCTCATATTAAGCAGACGTGTTTTTGCAGTGTGTGAGTGTGGATGCGTGTTCGTCTCTGTGTGCCCTGCGATTGGCTGGCAACCAGTTCAGGTTGCACCCCGCCTACTGCCCGTAGCCAGCTGGGATAGGCTGCAGCACCCCTGTGACCCTTGTGTCATTTCACATTATTAAGATTGTTCTATATTAATCCCTTCTATATTCTAACATTCAAATTCAAAGTAGTATTATACTGCTTTATTAAATCCAGTCATTTCACATTATTATTATCATTATTATCCATCCATCCATCCATCCATTGTCTTGACCGCTTATTCCTCACAAGGGTCACGGGGGCTGCTGGCGCCTATCTCAGCTGGCTCTGGGCAGTAGGCGGGGGACACCCTGGACTGGTTGCCAACCAATCGCAGGGCACACAGAGACGAACAACCATCCACACTCACACGCACACCTAGGGACAATTCAGAGCGCCCAATTAACCTGCCATGCATGTCTTTGGAATGTGGGAGGAGACCGGAGTACCCGGAGAAGACCCACGCGGACACGGGGAGAACATGCAAACTCCACCCAGGAAGGTCCGAGCCTGGACTCGAACCGGATACCTCAGAACTGGGAAGCCGACGTGCTAACCACTCGACTACCGTGCCGCCCTATCATTATCATTATTATTATTATTATTATTATTTGTAGTAGTAGTAGTAGTAGTAGTAGTAGTAGTAGTAGTATTAAGCATCCAACAAACATTACACATGCATTCACATATTTGCATTCAACATTCAGCATTCACACACAATTTCTACAGAAATTGCACATCAAGTTATATGAAATTTCTAAAGAAGGTTGATTACAATTGTAAAACACAATATACCATGTATAGTGTATTGGTCTGTGTTGGTCTCACTTTTAAGCTTAAAACCCAGAATGTACTGCACGACAGTTAGTTGGTTTCCGCTTGGTGTGCAGCAGGCCTTTGGTGTCATTTTGGTCACATGATGTCAAAATGTAAATAGTATGACAAAGAGGACAAAGGAAGCAGGAACTGTATTGTTCCATTTGTTGATCAAAAATATAATGAACATATCAACACTTGTTTTGTCTCCATCTAAGGACAGTTTTTATTTTTGTTATTTAAACCCTTGCTTCAGGAACTCCTAATTTGCCACTTTTGCTTCCAAATTCCACAGAGAGAGAGAAAAAGGAATGTACAGAAGGATGGCCTGGAGGCTGCCTTGGGGGCAGCAAGCCACAAAAAGCGTATGATTTGACAAACAACATTGATTACTACTGATTCAGGCAGAATGTGTGCTTAATTAGTAAAGATGGACACTAATTGAGCCCCAGCTGTATGTATTGGGTGGGGCGGGGTGTAATCTGAGCAGACCAACCCAAGAGCGCCAAGTCTCTCTGATCCTCGTCTCCTCCCCCTGAGCTTCGTTTGCTTGTTCGGTAAGCGTCGTGGCTTGTTAGCACACAGGGAATTTTGTAAGGATAATGAAAAGTCAGGAGAGGATGCGAGATCCACCATGAAGAAAGGCAACTGCTGCAGGGCTCATTCTGGGCTGGGCATGACACGAAAAGGCTTGTGAATTTCCTCCCATTTTCATGCAATACAAGAGCTGTCTTTTATGTTGTGTTGGTCAAACATAGCGTAGCAAAGCGCTGGAAATGTCTTTATTCTTATTTTTTACAACACAAGTAGGATTGCCAGACTGAAGTAGCAGCTAAACGATGAAGACATAAAAGGGAGAAAAAAAATCCATAGCTGGTCGCTCAGTTTAATACAATACATTCTTTGCACATCCCTTTGCTCTAATCAATAGCCTGAATTGGATGACTGATGTTTTATGAGATGGCTGTTTGGCTGATGGCTGTCATCATTGCTATCATTTCCCGGCAATCACTCAGTCAAGTGTTTTTATGTCTTTATTGCCACACTTTTAACAACAATGTTCAGGTTAAAAAAAAAACTGGATTGTGTTTCTATGCTGAATTTGTAAAGCATACATACCTATTATATTTTCTGTTTATAACTGCAGAAGCAGCTGTCTGTCTTTCCCCCCGCCTCCGCCTGAACCAGCACAAGTACCCACTGAAGAAGCAGGTGGCGGTTGTGCTCAATTATTATTATTATATTTTTTATTAATTATGGGTTGGGGAGTGAAAAATTATTCTGAAATAAAAAGCTCATAGTCTACACTTATTTTATCACAATTTTAATAGTTAAAAACAATCACCTAAGCGCTGAAATATAATGTAAGGAAAATATTTATGGTATTGTTCTTTTCACAAATATGGGAGTAGTCAAAAATGTCACCAATGTGTAATTGTACATAAAATACAATCAAATATGTTGGGGTGCGGGTTTAGTAAGATTTCTTTTCATAAGGCCATAATACCTTGGCAGTGCCAATGATAACAGCCATGTACACACTCTGGAGTGGTTCAGAATCAATATTCATCCCATGACATGAAAAAAAAAAAGTACAGTGGAACCTCAACTTACGAACGTCTCTTCATACGAAATTTTCGAGTTACGAAACTCCTCAATGGGAAAATATTGCCTCTTGTTACGAAAGAAATTTCTAGATACGAAAGGTAAAAATACATTACCGAATGCAACATACTTTCGGCTATGGCTATTTCCTACCATAGGTACCTATGAGCGTAAATACTAGATTGGTGTTTGTGCATGTTTCTGGCATCCCATTGGCTAAGAGGAACCTCTACCATAGGTATGAGCGTATACTAGATCGGTGTCTATACAGCGTCCTCATCATTCATCCCGCGGCCCATGAGGTGTTCCGATTTTTCGTAAATGTATGAACTAACGGCCATCGAATTTGTGCAAACATTCAAACAATTGGTGATTGATGAAGGCACAGTAAGTTTTTAATTGCGACGAGGCGGGCCTTTTAAAAAAAAAAATAAAAAAAAAAAGATGCCTCGCCATACCGGAAGTTTCCATGAAGTTTCAGAATTTGTTTAAAAGAATCGCCCAGAAAAAGTGTTCACCAGTCGGGCGTTTGCTCACTAAGATGATGTTTGCATTGGACATTTCCGAAGGATTGTTTAAAAAAAAAAAAAAAAAAAGCAAACATCCATGGATAAGTTCTTTACAAAACACCAGGCAAAAAAAAAAAAAAAAAAAAAAACACTTCTGAGAGAGGAGAACATGAACCAAAGAGGGCAAAAAACGATGAGGACAGCAGTTAAAAAGGTAAATGACCATCATTTTTATGCGTTGTTTTTTACATTATGCACAACTCTCATTTATTGTGCAATAATCTAATTGTAACATGTATTTGTTACATGTTTTGATGCATTTTTATGCTTTCTAAAACATTTATGTCTGAATTCTGGGAGGCTTGGAACGGATTAGGGCATTTACATGGAAAATGTGTCTCTACTTACAAACTTTTCTACTTAAGAACTTTCTTCCAGAACCAATTAATTTCGTAAGTAGAGGTACCACTGTATATGTATATATATATATATATATATATATATATTTATTAAGGGTGTAAATCTCTCCAATCAAGACGATTCGATACGCATCTCGCTACATGGGGTGCGAGCCGATACAAGGACGATTCGATTTTAAAATGAAACGACTCGGTTCGGTTCGATTCAGTAGGATTACGATTCAATTCGGTTCAATTCGGTGTAGCGGCGCAATGATTATTTGAAAACTCAACAATTAGTTAATGACACGACGAGAGGAGGTAGGACTCAGACGCAGAATGTAAGTTGGCCAACAAGGCTGCAGCTTTAATCGCTCGAAACGAAAAACACCTCTCAAAGAGGGAAAAAAGGCTGAACAAAAAGAGCTCCAAACTGGAGATAAAAAAAGGGCACTCAAAAACAGGGACAACAAAAGGCGCTCCACTAGGGAGGAAAACAAGGGGCAAACTAAGGGCGCAAGACAAGGCAAGGCAAGACATCAAACTCGGACTGTGGTACGAGGACTGTGAGGACGCTTCCATGCACTGAGATGTGACACTTCGGCAAACTGAGGGAGAAGGCTGATGGCTTTTATTGCAGGGTTGATTGGAAGCAGGTGGTGGTGATCATGGGCGTGGACCGGTAATCAGTGAGCTGCAGGAAGGGTAAGTGACCTGGGGTGAGAGGAGAGTTAATACTTTCAAAATAAAACGGGAACCTGACTGTGAAAACAAAAGCATGAACCGCCACTCTGGTGACAGTACCCCCCCCCCCTCAACGGCCGGCTCTCGACGGCCCAGGAATGTCAGGGTGCTCTTCATAGAAATCGTCGATGAGGGAGGGGTCCACGATGAATCGGGCGGGCGCCCACTGCCTCTCTTCTGGCCCGTAACCCTCCCAATCAACCAGGTACTGGTGTCCCCGGCCCCGCTTTCTGACGTCCAACAATTTCCTGACTTTATACACCGGGCCCCCCTCCACCATCTCCGGAGGGGGCGGCGCAGGCTCGGGCGGGACCAGGGAACTGTCCTGGACTGGCTTGACCTGGCTCACGTGGAAGGTGGGGTGGGCGCGGAGGGATCGAGGCAGGCGAAGGCGCACGGCGGCAGGACCTATGGTCTTGGCAATTGGGAACGGCCCCACGAATCTTGGGGCCAACTTTGGACATGGTACTTTGAGATGAAGGTGTTTCGTAGAAAGCCATACCTTTTGGCCTAGCTGGTATTGGGGTGCGGCCTTCCTCCTCCGGTCAGCAGCTCTTTTCACCCTGTCGCCTTGACGCTGTAGTGCCAGTCGAGCTGCTGACCAGATTCGGCGACATCTGCGGACCATGGCGAGAACCGAGGGGACTGAGGCTTCCTCCTCCAGGTCCGCGAAGTAAGGCGGATCGTATCCGTGAACACATTTGAATGGCGTGATTCCTGTGGCAGAGGTGGGTAAGGAGTTATGTGCAAGTTCGACACATACCAAATTCTTGCTCCAAGTGGATGGGTTTTGGGAGACCAAGCATCGAAGTCCGGTCTCCAGCTGTTGGTTGAGCTTCTCAGCTTGTCCATTGGCCTCTGGGTAATAGCCTGAGGTTAGGTTCGCCTTGGCTCCTATGGCTCTGCAAAACTCCTTCCAAAAACGAGAAACAAACTGGGGCCCGCGGTCCGACACAATGTGTCGCGGGAATCCATGGATCCTGAATACCTGGTTCTCTTGGCAGAGGGTAGCTTGGGCAAGGGAATAAAGCGGACCATTTTTGAAAAACAATCGACTACTGTAAGTATCGTGGTTTTACCATGCGAAGTAGGAAGTCCAGTAACAAAGTCCATAGAAATCTCGGCCCAGGGTCTTGAGGGGATCGGCAGTGTTGGAGGAGACCCATCCGAGGTTGATTTGACGATTTATGTCGGGCACACACTGGGCAGGCCTTGACATATTCCTGCACCGAGGTCTCCATAGAAGGCCACCAGAATCTTCGGGCGACGGCGAACAGGGTCCTACGAGTACCTGGGTGGCAAGACAGACGAGAGGTGTGTGCCCAATTGATCACCTGTGCTCGTAGGGTCTCCGGAACGTAAAGTCGTCGTGGTGGGCACTCCTTTGGTGTGATTGTGTCTTGGAGTGCCTCCTTGACTTCCTCTTCTATCTGCCAAAACATTGCTCCTACTACGCAGTCTTTAGGCAGGATGGGCTCAGGTTCGGTTGCTGTGGAATCAGGGTCATGAATTCGGGACAGAGCATCTGCTTTGACGTTCTTGCTTCCGGGTCTGTAAGTTAGAGAAAACGAAAATCTGTTAAAAAACAACGACCACCTGGCCTGTCTAGGGTTCAGTCTTTTGGCTTGGCGCAGATACTCCAAGTTGCGGTGATCTGTCCAAATGATGAAGGGGTGTTCCGCGCCCTCCAGCCAGTGCCTCCACTCTTCAAGGGCGACCTTGACCGCCAGTAGTTCCCGATCTCCAACGCTGTAATTGCGCTCGGCCTTGGAGAGCTTCCGGGACAAGAACGCGCAGGGGTGAACCTTTCCATCCTCCTGGCTTCTTTGGGACAGCACGGCTCCGACGCCCAGATTGGAGGCATCTACCTCGACCACGAACTGGCGGGTAGGATCGGGAACTCTGAGTATCGGTGCCTCCGTGAAACGCTTCTTGAGTTCGATGAATGCGCCGTTGGCTTCAGGAGTCCAAATGAAGCGATGCTGTGGGGAGGTCAAGGCATGGAGTGGAGCTGCGATGGGGCTAAAGTTGCGGATGAAACAACGGTAAAAGTTGGCGAAGCCCAGGAACTGTTGCACCTTCTTTCTAGATTCAGGTGTGGGCCAGTCTCTGACCGCGCTGACCTTCTCCAACTCCATCTCGACTTTGCCAGGAGATACGACGAATCCCAGGAATGAGATGGTATCTGCATGGAAAAGGCTCTTCTCAGCCTTTACATAGAGCTGGTGTTCTAGCAGACGTTTCAAGACTTGGGTAACATGTTGCTGGTGGGTTTTCAAGTCCGGTGAGTAGATCAAAATGTCGTCGAGATAAACATATACGAAATGGTCTATGAAGTCCTTGAGCACATCGTTAATCATGGCCTGGAATACAGCCAGCGCATTAGTGAGTCCAAATGGCATGACCAAGTATTCGTAGTGGCCCCGGGGAGTATTGAAGCCGGTTTTCCACTCATCACCTGCACGAATCCTGACGAGATAAGCGTTGCGGAGATCCAATTTGGTGAATACTTTGGCTTGCTGTAGCTGGTCGAATACTGATGACATCAAGGGCAGAGGATATCGGTTCTTGACTGTGATTTCATTCAGGGGGCTGTAGTCAATACAAGGGCGCAAAGAGCCATCCTTTTTGCCCACAAAGAAAAACCCAGCTCCAGCTGGCGATGAAGATGGCCGGATAAGTCCGGCTTTCAAAGAAGTGTCAATGTACTCGTTTAGGGCCTTGCGTTCGGGGCCCGACACCGAGTACAATCTCCCTTTGGGAATGGTAGATCCAGGAATCAGCTCAATAGAACAGTCATACGATCGATATGGAGGGAGTGACATGGCCTTGGTTTTATTGAACACTTCTCTGAGAGGATGATAGCAAGTGGGAACGGTGTTCAAGTCCGGGTAGTCCTGGTCAGTCGCGAGAGTCACCTTGCGGATGGCAGCGGAAGGTGCCTCCGCCGCTGGCTGCTCCAACCCATGGTGTTCACAGTCATTTCCCCAGTCCAGGACTTGCCCCGATCGCCAGTCGATGCGGGGGTTGTGCAACTGCAACCAGGGATGTCCCAGGACCAGTGTGTGTGACGGGGAACGGAAGACATGGAAGCGAAGGAATTCTCGGTGCTGCCCAATATGGATCTCGAGAGGCTCTGTGACATGCGTGATGAGGAATAAGTCCTTCCCATTGAGCGCCCTGCCCCTCATATGGGTGGAAAGTGGCTCCGTGCCTGCCTGCAATTTTTCCACCAGGCCCCAATCCATGAGGCTCTCGTCCGCTCCGGAGTCGATGAGAGCGAGTAAGTCTGTGGAAATGGCATGGCAAGAAATCTTGACTTGCGTGAGTTTTCGGTTCTTGACTTGCTTGTGAGTTTCGGAATTCACCGGAGAGCCTCTCTTGGTGGGACAAGCTACCACCAAATGGCCTTGTTCTCCACAGTAGTAGCACCGCCCCTCTTGACGACGTCGCTGGCGTTCGTGGTGAGTCAGTCGGGCGCGGTCCAGCTGCATCGGCTCCTCGCCACTCTCGCTGGACCTCCCCACGGTGGACGACTGGGGAAGTGCACCTTGTGGAGACTCTCTTGCTGCCGGGTGCCGGAAGAATCCGGAGCCGTGTCTCCGCTGATGTCCGCTGGTCTGCATAAGATCTCGCCTTCGATGATCGGTGCGGATGCCAGCGAGATCAATGAGTCCAAGTCGCCCGGTAAGTCCACGGGCAGTAAGAGTTCTTGCACAGAGGTTGAGAGCCCCTTCAAAAAGTGGTCAAAGAGGGCTGTGTCGTTCCAGCCAGTCTTGGCTGCTAGAGTTCGGAATCGGATAGCGTAATCATTCACCGATTCTCTGCCTTGTCTGAGGTTGCTTAGTTCTCGAGTCTTTTCTCGATCCATGTTGGTGGGATCAAACACGAGGCGGAGAGCCCTGCTAAACCCGGCTGCGGTGGAGCAAGTCGGGGAGTGCTGTGCCTATTCCGCGGTGGCCCAGTCTCTGGCTCGTCCCATCAGGTGGGAAATCATGAAGGCCACGCGGGAACGGTCGGTGGGAAATGCCTGTGGTGAGAGTTCGAAATGTATGTCGCATTCGGTCAGGAATGCCTGACAACGTCCTGGTTCTCCCGAGTATCGCTCCGGGGGAGCCAGTCTCAGTCCAGCCCCGGCCAGGGCTGGAGTCGTAATCGGTGGTTCAGCTGTTTCTGGTTTCGTGATGGTTGGCGTGGAGTGTTGCAGGTGGCTCACCAGCTCCTGCACCTGTCCAGCGAGCTCTCCCATCCGGGTGACCATAGCCTGCTGGACCTCCTCCTGGTGCGACAGGCGGGCGGCCTGTCTCCGGAGTGCAGCCTCCAACTTCCCTGCTGGGTCCATGCTGGCCGAAGTGTTCTGACACGACGAGAGGAGGTAGGACTCAGACGCAGAATGTAAGTTGGCCAACAAGGCTGCAGCTTTAATCGCTCGAAACGAAAAACACCTCTCAAAGAGGGAAAAAAGGCTGAACAAAAAGAGCTCCAAACTGGAGATAAAAAAAAAGGGCACTCAAAAACAGGGACAACAAAAGGCGCTCCACTAGGGAGGAAAACAAGGGGCAAACTAAGGGCGCAAGAGAAGGCAAGGCAAGGCAAGGCAAGGCAAGGCAAGGCAAGGCAAGGCAAGGCAAGGCATCAAACTAGGACTGTGGTACGAGGACTGTGAGGACGCTTCCATGCACTGAGATGTGACACTTCGGCAAACTGAGGGAGAAGGCTGATGGCTTTTATTGCAGGGTTGATTGGAAGCAGGTGGTGGTGATCATGGGCGTGGACGGGTAATCAGTGAGCTGCAGGAAGGGTAAGTGACCTGGGGTGAGAGGAGAGTTAATACTTTCAAAATAAAACGGGAACCTGACTGTGAAAACAAAAGCATGAACCGCCACTGGTGGCGGCGTGACAGTTAATTGTCAAATTAATTTACAATGATTTTGTTCCTCCATTAAAGGTTTGAATATCTTGTTTCATTTAAAATGATCAAAATCTTGTAACTTTCACAATTTACATGCATCTGCCGAATAAAATACTCCACTCATAAGTTGTAACTACTAATTAATATCTTTTTCAAAGTGCCACCTTACTAAATGTAAACTAATTAACTTAAAACAATTACAGTTAGATAGATAGATAGATAGATAGATAGATAGATAGATAGATAGAGGACTGTCTCAGAAAATTAGAATATTGTGATAAAGTCCTTTATTTTCTGTAATGCAATTAAATAAGCAAAAATGCCATACATTCTGGATTCATTACAAATCAACTGAAATATTGCAAGCCTTTTATTGTTTTAATGTTGTTGATTGAGATTGGCTGTGAACAAGTTTAGTTCTTACCAACCAGTCAGAGGGCAGAGAAACGCAAGGCCTCCATGTTACGCCCATCTCGGAGAGAGGAAGGGAAGTAACACAGACGGATTGTTGTAAATGGCTGAATCACAATTGACAGTTTTAATTGTGTTTGTAGGTGGATGACAAGGGGTTTTTACACATGAATGACAGTTGCCAAGCCCCCAAATGGCTTTCAACAGAGACTACTGTCATAAACCAATAAATAAAGGAATAAAGGAAACACGAATACACAAAAGCACTAAGGTGAATACACAATAACGAATACACATTAACATACACAAACGAACTCAATGATTTTACGAGTGTCTCAATTAACAAAAGTCAACACGGAAGACACGAACGAGGCGAGCTACACTTTTGAGTTCCAGCCGCTAAGAGGAACGGCAACACAGCGCTTTAATTCTGAGCAGTCTGGCCAGGTGGTGGTCGGCGATTGGAGGAGAGGGCCGGAGCTGCTCATCTGAGGGCGTAGGGGCGGACGGCCGCCGCCCAAGACGTCACGCCAGCACATCCGTCCAATCAGCGCGTCGCGGTGACACAGTCATCCAATTGGATCGTCGCGTTGGCACAGCCGTCCAATCAAAAAGTCGCGCTGGCACATTTACGAAGCTGCCTGTAACAAAAGTGGCCTGTAACAAAAGTGGCACTCTCCTCCCAAGAAATGTTTCTCGGCATACGATCCTATACATTTACAATTTTGAAACTGGAGAACATTTGAGACAGTACTTAGTAGAAACAGCATAATTGATGATGTTTTACATTTTTTAAACAAGAGGACTTCAGACATTTTACAACTTGCCTTAAGTACATGTATAAATTATTTTTACTGGAGGAAACTTGCACATTTTTTTATTAAAGGATTATACCTGTAAATTCAACAAAAGATGTCTCTACCAAATCTAATATTGGGGGTCTAAGGAACTGAGCGATAAAAGAAAAAGGGGGCCTTCAAAGCAGAACATACCGTCTACTTGTTAAAAAATAGCGACCACCTCGGCAAACAGCCCCGCCCTATAATAAGAGCCTATAAGATGTATATGGTTAATCTGTACGTATACGTATAGTATATAGCCTATGCTGAAGGCATAGGGCTGAAGTCCTGGAGGTTTTGGAGGTTTCCCTCTTCCAACACAAGCTGATTCCAATCAACAGGATCGTTATCAGGCTTATGCAGAGCTTGCTGGAGAAGGGAAACATCCAAAATCTGCATGACTCTGGCCCTCGAAGACCGAGTTTGCCCAGCCCTGGTATATACAGTAGTCTGCTTGCAAGATGGGAGTGGTAAGATGGCCACCCTGTGGCTTCAATGGCTTACACGGTGTGTATGGGGCTATCAGTTTTCCAGTAATATATACAAATGAAATCCAATTGGACAAAACACACACATACTGGAAACCGTATAACCGAAAGAATCGACTGTTGAGAATAAATTAACACAATTTCATGTAACAAATATGACAATTTAGGTTGTAAACGTAGGTCAGTGCTTGATTGCGTTGAGGCATTTGCGTATAATGGTGAAGACGATGAGTGCAGAAAGACTCAATTTCATACCAGGATGATCTCAATGAAAATGTTTGAAATCTACAATTGAGAATGTGAGTGCACAAAGTTTGACATTACTTTGCATGTAAACGAGTATGCAAAACAGCTCATGGACACGGGTCAACACATTCATAAAATGCCCTTTGATAATGTTTTCAACATGACGCATCTCATACTCATGCACTGGACGTACATGCTCCTGTTTGTTCTCTGCCTAGGGAGGTGAGAGGGAAAATAACAAAAAAAAAAAGATGTAGCAATTAGTGTTTTTGAGACTGATGAAAAGAGAAGTAAGGAAAAGTGTTTGCCTCCAGGGTCCCCCAACAGTTATAATCTATAATTCATCTTTAAAAAGGGATAAATGTATGTCAACAGCATCAAATATGCCTTTTTCAATCATCAAAAACATGTCCAGGATGCCAACATAACTTATTTTAAACCTTTCCTGATGTGATCACAGGTCGCCATGGAAATGATAACATCTCAATTCTCCTTAGATTATCTAAGTACTGTACCATCAAAGTCTGTTCACAAGGAGTTGTTTGTTTTCTGTATACTACATCGTAATGCGGTGGTGCTTTGGTGGTGATTGTCTTTTGATATGTCAAAGATTAGCAAAAGAATTGATTTGAGTGCATTTGTATTTTTATTTTTTTATCTGATCTTTTTACGTTCCAAATGGTACCTCCAGGTCCACAAATGCCTCATTTACTGCTTTTAAAAGCACTTATTTTCCCTTCTGCCATTAAATCATAAAAATGGGAGGAGGGTAAGGGATTAACTGTTGTTTACTGATCATTGAATATATATATATATATATATATATATATATATATATATATATATATATATATATATATATATATTTTAAATAAGATAAATAAAAAAATAAGGAGGAGGAGGACAACATTACCTTAAAACATTAATGCACTCATCATAGGCATGAATGCCATCTTCATTTTGGGCTTTTCCAGGCCGCCATGATGATGCAACATACATTTACAGTGATTTGATTGACAAGTTTAAACTTATTTTGGGATTTTCTTCAATCCTCACAGGTTATGATAAATATAGGTTCAAATACACGTTTAAATCTTTAGTTGGTGCTGCAGGTGCTGGAACGTATTTTGACAAGACAAAGTCAAGCTCTATTAATTATGCATGAGGGCTCACGATTGACTGAAGCTGACAGTTGTGCATTGTTTGAATGGATTGTATTTGTTTGACCAGATTTTTAAATGTAGGTAGCAAAAGTAATGTCATAAAAAATTAATGAATAAATAAATAAATAAATAAATAAATAAATAAATAAATAAATAAATAAATGCTAATGTAGCGCTGATCCCTGTAAAATCTAAGTACATCACTGGCAAGCTGTCCCCCACAAATGAAAGCAAATTGATTACGATGTTCATGTTCAAGCTGCCAAGAAAAAGAAACCCTGCTCCAAAAATTGACACCCTCAAACTCCACAGAAATTTGCAGCTGCCCACATGGACAAGCCAAACGCCTTCTGGAAACGAGATCTGAACAGACCATCCATCCATCCATCCATTTTCTTGACCGCTTATTCCTCACAAGGGTCGTGGGGGGTGCTGGAGCCTATCCCAGCTGGCTTTGGGAAGTAGGCGGGATACACCCCGAACTGGTTGCCAGCCAATTGCAGATCTGAACAGACCTACAACAAATAAATGACAAACTACAGAACTTCGAAGACGTTAGCAGTCGTCAAGACACAATCAAAGCAAAAATACAGAGGTTACGTGATGATTCAATAAACAATGACACATCTGATTTCTAATCCGTATGTTTGTCTTCAGCTTTACTTTCTCTTCTTTTCCCAACATGCCGTCAGTATTAATAGTCCGTACAGATTGCAACCATACTGGCAGCAACTCTGTTCATTTATACACATTAATTAACATAGTCTGCTGCCACAAACTAGATGAGCTGCCGATGAGAGTGACTTCATTGGAAAACGTGCATGCGTGTTCAGTGTGGGTTAAAATAGTTCTGCTAATTAATTGGGAAAGCCTTCAGTCTTTGATTGCACAACTTGTTCAAAACACCTTGAACAATATGACTTAATAATTCAGCAAGGCAATGTGAAGATGGTTCGCAGTCCTTTGAATTTGTTACTGATGTTGCAGCAGTCGTCAGATAAATGAAAACAATCATTCAATACATACACAGAAAACAATACAATTGTTGAAAATCAATGTACTAGTATTACCATCCTATATGGGACATAAATAAGGACAAAGGAGCTCAGACTTGGACTGAACTGATCTACAACTTTTGAAAGTGGGAAAGAACATCAAGTTACTCACTTCAATCACAAAATCATTGGTAAATGTAAATGTCAGGAGGGAAAATGAATACAATTCAGGTTCACGTCGTTCTGCTGCATCGTGACATTTACGTAAGTGTAACTGACACGAAGCGAGGAGGTAGGACTCAGACGCAGAGTGTAAGTTGGCCAACAAGGCTGCAGCTTTAATCCAATGAAACTCAAATCGCCTCGCAAGGAGGGAAAAAAGGCTGAACAAAAAGAGCTCCAAACGGGAGATACAAAAAAGGGCACTCAAAAACAGGGACAACAAAAGGCGCTCCACAAGGGAGGAAAAACAGGGCAAACTAAAGGCGCAAGACAAGGCAAGGCTAGACATCAAACAAGGACGGTGGTACGAGGACTGAGAGGACGCTTCCATGCACTGAGATATGTGACACTTCGGCAACGAGGAGAGAATTCAGGTGGCTTTTATGTCCGGGTTGATTAGGAACAGGTGGTAGTGATCATGGGCGTGGACCGGTAATCAGTGAGGCTGCAGGAAGGGTAAGTGACCTGGGGTGAGAGTGGAGTCAGGACTATCAAAATAAAACAGGAACATGACTGTAAAAACAAAAGCATGAACCGCCACTCTGGTGGCGGCGTGACAGTACCCCCCCCTCAATGGCCGGCCCTTGACGGCCTTTCAGCAAGGAGTCCAAAAACAAGGGCGGGCGGAAGGGGGCACGGAGGAGGGAACACGACCCACCCATCCGTCCCAGACAAAAAGGCAGTTCAGGAGGGCGTCCATGACGCCAGACGAGAGTCCCGTCGGGACCGTTCCGAAGGCCTTTTCCTAGCGCCGGATCAGGTTTGGAAAGTACCAAGGGGATCCCGTGGATAGTTTCGACTTGGTAGACCTGGCAGACTTGGCAGACTTGGCGAGGCGTGGCAGACTTGGCGTGGCAGGCTTGGCAGATTTGACGAGGCGCGGCAGGCTTGGCAAACGTGGCAGAATTGGCGTGACAGGCTTGGCAGACCTGGCGAAACGTGGCAGAATTGGCGTGACAGGCTTGGCAGACCTGGCGAAACGTGGCAGAATTGGCGTGACAGGCTTGGCAGACTTGGCAAAACGTGGTGGGCTTGGCAGGTGTGGCAGGCTTGGCGTGGCCGGCTCTGGCGTGGATGGCTTTGGCGTGGACGGCTTCGGCGTGGACGGCTTAGGCGTGGACGGCTTTGGCATGGACGGCTTTGGCATGGACGGCTTTGGCATGGACGGCTTTGGCTTGGTCGGCTTTGGCTTGGTCGGCGTGATGCAGGGACTTGGCGGGACCTGATGCAGAGACTTGGCGTGACATGATGCAGAGACTTGGTGTGGCTCAGGGTCTTGGAGATGCGCCCGGCGAGACTCGGGGGCTTGAGACGGTGACTGGCGAGGTTCAGGAGCGAGAGGCTCAAGCGTCACCTGGTTGACCGTGGCTGAGGATGCACTGGTTGATGACTGTTCCAAAACGTGATCCATACAGTCCATTCCCCATTCCAGTACGTTTCCGGAGTTCCAGTCGATTCGGGGGTTGTGTTGACGTAGCCAAGGGTGTCCCAGAACCAAAGTGGGTGTCGAAGCTTGGATTACATGGAAACGGAGGTTTTCGATGTGTTGTCCTATTCGTACTTCTAGGGGTTCGGTGATATGGGTGATGCTGAAGAGCTCCTTGCCATTCAGGGCTCTGGCCTGGATGATCCGGGGAAGGGGTGCAGTGGTGGCTCGTACTTGCTTAACGAGGCCCCAGTCCATGAGGCTCTCGTCGGAACCGGAGTCGATGAGTGCTGGCATGTCAATGGTCATAGCATGGTGGCGTATCTGGGCTTGCGTGATTCTTTGTGTCTTAGCAGGTCGGGGTGACGGGAAACTCACCGGTGAACCTCTCTTCACGGTGCAAGTTCCAACCCGATGACCAAGTTCACCACAGTAGTAGCAGCGGCCTTCTTGGCGGCGACGCTGTCGCTCCTCTGTGGTTAACTGGGCCCGACCAAGCTGCATGGGTTCCTCGTCATTCCCACTGACCTCCCTCGCGGAGGATGACTGGGGAAATGCATATCGTGGAGTCTCACTTGCCAGTGGATGCTGGAGGGATCCAGAACCGGGTATCCCTTGGAGTCCGCTGCTCTGCTTGAGCTCCCGCCTCCGATGATCAGTGCGGATGGCAAGCGAAATCAACGAGTCCAGGTCGCCGGGTAAGTCACTAGGAAGCAAGAGTTCCTGCATTGAGGTTGTGAGTCCCTTTAAAAAGTGATCATAGAGAGCTGTGTCGTTCCAGCCACTCTTGGCTGCTAGAGTTCGGAATCGGATGGCATAATCATTGACCGATTCTCTGCCTTGTCTGAGATAGCTGAGTTCTCGCGTCTTCTCTCGATCCATGTTGACTGGATCGAAAACTTGGCGGAGAGTCATGCAAAACCCGGCTGCGGTTGAGCAGGTCGGGGAGTTTCGTGCCCATTCCGCGGTGGCCCAGTCCCTGGCTCGTCCCGTCAGGTGGGAAATCAAGAAGGCCACGCGGGAACGGTCTGTGGGAAATGCCTGTGGTGAGAGTTCGAAGTGAATGTCACATTCGGTCAGGAATGCCTGACAATGTCCTGGTTCTCCCGAGTATCGCTCCGGGGAGGCCAGTCTCATTCCAGCCCCGGTCAAGGCTGGAGTCGGGATCGGGTATTCAGCTGCTTCCGGTTTCGTGACGGTTGGCGAGGAGTGTTGCAGGTGGTTCACCAGCTCCTGCACCCGTCCAGCAAGTTCATCTATCCGGATGACCATGGCTTGCTGGCCCTCCTCCAGGTGCGACAGGCGGACAGCCTGTTGCCGAAGTGCAGCCACCAACTTCTCCGCTGGGTCCATGCTGGCCGAAGTGTACTGACACGAAGCGAGGAGGTAGGACTCAGACGCAGAGTGTAAGTTGGCCAACAAGGCTGCAGCTTTAATCCAATGAAACTCAAATCGCCTCGCAAGGAGGGAAAAAAGGCTGAACAAAAAGAGCTCCAAACGGGAGATACAAAAAAGGGCACTCAAAAACAGGGACAACAAAAGGCACTCCACAAGGGAGGAAAAACAGGGCAAACTAAAGGCGCAAGACAAGGCAAGGCTAGACATCAAACAAGGACGGTGGTACGAGGACTGAGAGGACGCTTCCATGCACTGAGATATGTGACACTTCGGCAACGAGGAGAGAATTCAGGTGGCTTTTATGTCCGGGTTGATTAGGAACAGGTGGTAGTGATCATGGGCGTGGACCGGTAATCAGTGAGGCTGCAGGAAGGGTAAGTGACCTGGGGTGAGAGTGGAGTCAGGACTATCAAAATAAAACAGGAACATGACTGTAAAAACAAAAGCATGAACCGCCACTCTGGTGGCGGCGTGACAGTAACTGCACTTTGTGGTCGGTACTTTTCCAATTTTGCCAATTCAAAGGTTTCATCACTGACTGACTTAAAAGGGTCGGTTAATTTATCCTCTGTGTGGACATCAAGCCATGAGAGGATGTCGTTAATGCAATACCTGATTACGGTAACTGGCAATATGAAATGAGCGTTCCTTAAGAGAGCGGTGCTGGTTTTGTATTTTCATTCGGCAATCCTAATTATAGCTGCAATTAGCTTCTGATATGTGTGTCCAAATGGGGGCTTTAGTCTAATTAAGAAAACATTCATTCAATCAGTTGGGCACTTTTCACTTGAGCAAATGTTATTTACCCAGGAGGAAATAACACATTTTGCTTTATAATTATTTTTGCAGCTGCCAATTTCAGATTGAACCAATCATGCACTTAATTCGCATGTCTGGACCAACATAACACTATATCAGTGATTCCCTGCTGGAAAAACCATCCAATTTCACTTTATGAGTCAGAAAATTATTTATTTGCTACCAAATAGTGTATATTTGTTCATCTAGTTAATAACTATTCAAGTGACGTATAATGACAAGCAAAACAACTAAACTGATGTATCGACTTGCCTTTCATAAACACACAGGGTGTTCCAAACAAGTTAAGATTGCATGCACTTCCTTTTTCTCATTCATTTAAGACAGGTATCATTTGGACTAAAAGAATACGCTGCGTCCGGTAATAGCGCGGAATATTGCACCACATCTGCACCCGCAGTCTGCGCCCAGTTACCCACCTATTCACTAAGGATATTGCTCTAATCATATACCGGCGCAAACACGCCCACAAAACTGACAGCTTGGAGCAAATTTGCACCTGAATTACCACACATGGCAATGGATTTGCGCCAAGAACATGGTTGCTATAGTAACAGTTGCGAGAAAGATGACATGATCAGAAAGCGAAGTTGGACCGAGAGTAAGCGTTTATAGCGCCATTAAGCTGTACAGAGCAGAGAGGACGACAACGATGTCATTCATTCATAAAGTAGAAATTATTGGTGCGATTGTTTTTTTGAATTTTTTTTTTCAGAAGTTGGCGTGGGCGTACAGTATGCATCTGGCACGGAAAAATTATCGTAAAATTCCTCCCCGCCATTACCGATCAGCCCGGATTACGTTATGTGTCCTACAAAAAAAATTTCTCTCTCTCTCTCTCTCTCTCTCTCTCTCTCTCTCTCTCTCTCTCTCTCTCTCTCTCTCTCTCTCTCTCTCTCTCTCTCTCTCTCTCTCTCTCTCGCTTTCTCTCTCGCTCTCTCCTCTCTGCGTGATGATCAAAGTGGCGGCGTGCACCGTGCCACATGTACTGCTGTCATGATCCCGGGATCGAGGTTGCGTCAGATTAATATATGCTTTCCAAAAATGTTATTTGCGTCATGCAAACTTGGTGTGGCTATTTGCGCTGGCGTTAGTGAATTAGACGCTGCATATCAATGAGTCTCATTTGCATTGGGGTGGGCATATTTTGCGTCAAATATATGCAAATTACCTAATTTACATACACGCAAATAACACCAGCACACCGTGGCGTATTCTGGTCGGCAGTGCACTTAGTGACGGATTTCCCATCTGCACGTTTCGTGAATTAGGCGCTCCCGGATTGTTCCAGCGAGGTGCAAAGGCAACACAAACCTTTAGTGAATAGGCCCCTAAGTGTGATGGCCATAAAGGTTCTCAAACTGCAAGTTGGAACAGAAAAAAAATTGTCAGGTGTCAATTTTGCAACGCTGGTCCAATGTCGGACTTTTGGTAAGGTTGACGTTGACGATGATGAAATCTCCTCACAGCTCAAGTTTTTCCACTTTCCCACCATCGACTCGCTGCTTTTCCTTAATGGCTTCCTGAGTTTCTGACGCTCTTCATTTGACATAATGAGAGTCTTCAAGCTGTGAAGAAAAAGGTATGTGCAGGACATGTTAGAAGGGCTGAAAAATGAGCAGTGTCTCCAGGCTCACTTCAAACAAGACTTACATTTGCTTCTCAGGAAGCTATCCGTGGCTGGAAACCAGACATCTGTTTTTGGGTCCTCGCTGGGCCGAAAAGGGAGCAGCACGGGCTTCGGTGCCAAGCAAGCAGCCTCTTTACGACTCTTTGCCAACTTATTTGTATCCGAGGATTCACTGACCGGGGCAGCCGCCATCCACTCAGCCTAATGGTATGACCAACTGTCAGCCCATCTCACCAATGGCAGTAGAAGCTTTTGACAGGAGTGGAGGAGAGAGAAAAGCAAATGATTGAGTGGAATCACCCGTCAAGAGTCAAACATTAATGCCTGCAAAGGTGG